>NC_083807.1:11288372-11378862 GCF_015708825.2 Lethenteron reissneri
CTGCTTTTGGATGAAAGCCACAAAAATATTCCTTTGGGGCTCACGTATGGGTGGTCCTGTTTAGGCTGTGTTATGGAATGCAATTTCTGTTTCTTCTGTACATTCTTGAGCCCCGTGTCACTTGTTGAAACACGTTTTCTTTTACCCCTCTGCCGTTCTCCAGACCCAAAGTCAACACTGTACAATCTATATTCTTGGGTCTTTTGGTAGTCACGTAAATAAGTTCAAATAAAATATTTAATAAATAACAAAAAAAACACGACGTTTCGATCACAACACTTTTTTTTGCCTCCTGATGATCGTTTGTGTTGTGATCGAAACGTCCAGGTTTTTTTGTTATTTTTGTTATATTTTCTTTGAATACTATACTCTTTGGTTCTTTCGGTAAAGTCACGTAGGCAGAAAATAATAATAGATCACGACGTTTCGATCGCAACACAAGCAAACGTGACTTTACCGAAAGACCCAAGAATATGAATTCCTGCAGTCACGAAAGCTTTAAGACTACAAACTAGCTCACATGGAGAGTTGTTATTTCACCGTCATTGTCACCGTAATTATACCGAGAAACTCCCTATCACTGTTAAGAAGACATTAACACGGACTGAGGACGAACAAACAGCATCCTCAGCGATTTGTAAAGAATTTCGTGACACCCGCACCAGGAACATCTACCACGCACACAACCAGGCCCGGTCCCTATGACAACCCTTGCCAACGGGAGAAACACTCGCCTTTCAGCATGATCGGAGTGAGCTGGGGAGGAGTGAAGCTGCTAGGCTAGGTTTGCAAATCACGCTGTAACAACACTTCCAAGGCACTCGTTTTGGCTTCAAAATACTGCATATGTGTGTCCGCTGTTCGCTGTGTGCGCAACATGTAGTGCTGCTGCGTGCAATGTTCTCCCTCCGCTCACCTCGTGTGCCAAGATGCCAAATACAAATGTGACTGGGAAACAAAAGCACAGAAACTACATTTTAAGCAAAGCTACGGTAGAGAGAGAGTGCGCCACAAGTGAAAATTTCGACTTTGTAAGGTTTCATAACACTGGGTCCTGTTTGACATAGTTACAAACAAAAGGTGCAGAGCGTTGAAATGGGTCATTCGAGGTATTATTAGTAGATGGAGATGTTGTGGCGAGTATTAGGTCTCAGAGCCTCGCTGGCTTTGTGTGCTCAATACGCTGGCGGTGATGAAAAGGGAGCCTGGAGCTATTGGCATGAGCGAACGAACTCTGAGCTGGTAAGCCATTGAATGTATATACGGGGGGGGGGGGGAGGGTTTGAAGGGTAATCTTCTATTTTTCAGCCGAAATGTTGTTCACTGACAGTTGCCCCAGTTTTTGGCTGTCCCATATTGTTACAGGGGTCACACAGCCCTGTATCGCTGGCATCATAAAAGTAAAGTGTTGTTGGTACACCTGCCATGCCGAGTTAATATTTGTCTACACACGCAGCGTCAGTGTATAGTTTCACACACATTGCGCCCGTGTAATGTACCATGCACCGTCGTGACATACACTCTGCACCAGTATATGCATAGGTGGTGGGTGTGGTGGAGTGTGGACACACTAGGGTCAATGGCGGTTGTGTGTGTTTTTGTGTTGGAGGGGAAGAAAAAGAGTAAACGCACAGGCCACAGATTGGGGTGGAGCAGTTAATAAATCTCTGGGGATGTTTTTCTGGTGTCCCTGTACTACTGAGCCGCAGTTTGTTTAGAAGGGCACGGCTATATTGGCCTTCTGTGTGCAAAATTCCAAATTTCTGTGGCAACCGCATTTCTTGCATCATAATTCTGACTGCTGAAGGCGAGCTTTGTGTACTTCGACAAGATGGGTTCTTTGACTCTATCATCGACGGTGAGTTACCTTTAATCACCACTAGAGCCCAGTGTGAACTTATTCCGTTATTAATGTCACAATAATAATGACTTCATTCAGCAGTGGATAGAGAGTGGCACCTATTTGTTTTAATAGGCTGTGCTATTTAATGATAATTATAATACATTACCAGTGAATCGGTAAAAATATATTTGACAATATTTTTATGAATTAAGCTATACCACTGCCAAATATGTTACCGTTCTGGAACAATGAATATCAAGTCAAGAGTTGAAGTAATTCTTTCCGTAAATGATTATCTGCATATGGTGAACGGAAAGTCCCTGTAAAAGCTATTACTGTTGATCTTGTACTCATGTATGTGAATGAGTAGAGGGGTTTCCCACACACGACATTGCTGCAGTATAATTATTTTAGGTACAGGACATTATACATTCCACACCCCATTTCTGGGATATAGCCTACAATTGAAAGAACAGCAGGGCTCCAAATCCTGAGACTGTGAGTTTTAATTCCAGTCAGGGTCAATTCAGCCCATCATTCCTCCAGATCGATACAATAAGCCCCTTTTGGTGAGGCTCCATTTTCTTCTGAGAAGCTATTTTGCATTGCAGAGGATGGACTCTACCATAGGAATGTGGAATTTACACCAATAGCTCAAAATTTCCAACAGAGATGACCAGAGTCATGTTCTTGTTTGATATGGCGGGACATTGATATTCTCAGAGTGTGTTTAAAATGAGGCGTGTGTACTCTTTCAATTTAGTTTGTTTGGCACAGTGTTCAAGTATTTTCTTGCTGAAATATTTAGCTTGATGTTGAATGCAGATAACCATGAAACCACGAGACTCATTGGCTTGTTGCACAATATCTGGCATAAGCTGACTCTGTAGCGACTACACACAGTACTTAGCCTACCAATGTGTTACTGCCTGCCAGAGCTGTTTCCCAGATGAGATGCACAAGCCATCATATGTAATCGGATATTTTGAAAACTTTGGGAACGTACTGCTGCAGTGTATGACACTGGTTGTCCAGTGCTCACTTTAAGACGATTAATGTACCGTACTGTACGCTGTGCAGACATTATAATCAAACGCATCTATGTCTATACAGCATACATAAAGTAAAGCCATTAAATATGGTAATTTCAGTCCTATAAATGATAAATAGGATTTTTTTACTGATGTAGGGAAAACTTCGCCGAGTTACAGTTCTTTCTCGTTGGTCCTGTCCAGATATTTGGAAAAAATTGGGTTTAAGTTTAGCTTTACAATAATTAAGCAATTCAAGTATTGTCTCTACTGCATTTCTTTTAGACCATATGTTTAATTGATAAAATGAAGTTAGTGTTCACTCTAATATTTTTCAGTCAACAATTTAAAAAAAGCAATTAAATTATAGTACTGTACCTTCTTTTTGTTATGTTTATCGGACCAGATTACAATATAGGAAGTGATCATAGAGAAATGTTGTGTTTAAACCATAAAGAATAGCTTGAATAAAAAACAATCTCAATCTGCATAACTCATGAATAGAAGTATTTTGGCTGCAGCCCAACCTGAAATGGCTATATGAGTGTCAGTCACTCATAATTAGGTGGGCATCATTGGACATGGCAGTGACAGAGTGTGCAGCATGCAATTGTTCACATAATTTTTGTTACATAATCAGGCTGGTATGACCCGCATGCGTCTACATAAATGTGAGCTATAGATGAGCTTAATCAACGTTTTACCTCCTCTCATTAATGTATTTTATATATACTGTATATATCCCGAGGTGGTCAGGTTGATGAAGGCACACATTGGCACTCAGTTGACACAGCTGAGGTTCTGGATTTGGCTCCTCATCAGAGATAACCAATTTCGCAGGCAGAGTGAGAATATGGTCTCAGCTCGGTCACCATTAACCGCATATACAATCTATTGTGCACTTCGTTGGGCAAAGCCTGGCATTGAGGGCCTTTGTTGGATGGCGATGCCATGGCAGCGCCTCCCTTAAAGGCAGCATGTGATGGGGCATCTGTTGGGTGTTATAAGGTAAACCGTTAGTGAGCCATCGAAAGTAGTTTTATGGCGTCATCCTCAGGAAATGATCCCTGGCGAACAATGTATACATGTGGAATCTGATTTGACTAAGAAAAAGCACAATCAGCTTTTTACATGAACTGGTCATTTTCAAGATAAACAGCACCTTGTAATGTAATTTGCCTGTTGTGGGTTTTTTTGTAAGTTTGTGTGATTTATATATTTAATTAGGTGCTGCCGGGAAACGCTAAGTATTTTCACATGATGGGTGTGCATACGTTTCAAATATATCGACCCACAGTAACCCCCAGGCGGGGAAAAATATGGCTTCGCTTTGAACGTCCCATTTCACGTGTACAGCTCAGGAATGTATTTTTTTACAATGCATGAAGGAGAAAATGAGAGTGCTTTAACTACAAGGCTTACCACTAACATTTGGCACCAAATGGTACCCAATCATGATTAATTGGAGTCCCTGAATAATTAACCCTCAAATAATTGTGTGCATTATTTTTGAATTACTCTACAGTATTCACATGGTATGCACAGTAGATTATAAAGCGCCCTCAATTTGTGAAGTAATCAACATCAGAGGGCATTTGAACTCGTGCAGTGATCGTGACCATGGCGTGTGCTAAAACAGGTGTGTTTAAGTAAGAGATGCGGTTAACCGCAGGCTGTGAAAGAGAAACTGACATCCTGGTCCTTGTGTTTGGATTGTTCAAATTTCGCTGGAAACCCCGACAATCGATTACCAAAAAAGTAAATCAACCTACTGAGAATTTTCAGTGAAAGGAAAAGCAACCTGAGGAAGCTCACGTGGCCGCCTTGTGAATTAAAATACTACTATAAACTATAAAAGAATGAACAGCGATTCCTTTACGTCGCTGCGGTCTTCCTGCTTGTGCCGTGAGAAACCCCCTCTTCCTCATTGTACTGTGGCGTAAATTTCCCACTTACATCTCTGTGCTGTGTGGTTCCCGGATGTCTTTATTTTCAACTGCCATCGCAGTGTTTCTTGTAATACGATCCGTGGAGCTTTATGAAAAGTACCCGCAGTTGGCCCAGTCATGAAGATGTTCTTTCAGAGCTTAAAAAAAAACCGTGTCCGTAATGTAAAAAGCTACTAAAAGAAATACTTTTAAAATGGAAAAGGTGGTGTTTTTTGACTTAAGTATTTTCATGCTTTGCGTTGTTTGTGCCAAGTATGGTTAGTTGCTGTGGCATTTGTTGGTTTAGGGTTACAAATTATTTGAATTTTTTGTCTACGGGAATTCGCTGTTGTAACCAACTGTGGGTTATGGATTTTTGTTCGTGTACATTGTAGTTCATCATTACCAAAACACATGATTAATCTTTGTGTGACAATCGATCAATACTGGCAACAACAGGTTGCACATCTTATTTATTTAGGGACTTCTCATTTCACAACCTCCTAAGCACACATCATCTATTTAGTTGGACAGTGACCCTGAGAGCATTTGGAATCGAAATGAAATCAACCTGTCAAATCAAGGTGAAACTTGGGTTGAATTGAAGAAATAGAAGTGGAAGGACCTATCAATTGAATGCAGCACACCTTGTTCTGTGCTCAATTTATCGTAATTATTACTGTACTCCGATTTGCCAATCGCATTTCGGTAAATGTGCAGACGTTGGCTAACGTTTCCTGATATCAGACCAATGTTGGCACAACGTCAACCAACGTTCGCCCAAACGTCAACTAACGTTAGCCCAAGGTTGCATTTTTACTGGGATATGCCAACAATTCATGAAATGCACGAGCCTAATGTTAAACTTTAATGCAGTAACACCTTAAAGTGACATGTGCATTAAGGCATATTCAATATATATGATTGCTCTTAAATTTGTGCTTGTCGTGTACCCCCAGAAGTCCTGTTAACTGTCGTTGTAGCATTAAAGTGAAGTAACACTTTACATCAACATGTAACAGAGGTGGAAGGCTGATGCTTATTGTGATGTGGGAGGCTGAATATATTGTTACGATCGGTTTGAAGAATGTATTATTGGTAAAATAAAAATTTATAAAATGTCATTAGCAATAAAGAGCTAAAGCAGAGCATGCGGATGGTTCAACGAATTCCATACAATTGACGAGTGCATAGCTTTAAAAATGCAAAGTGCAAAAAACACAAAGCAGCAGCATGCTTAGAAACCTTGTGTAATCATACCTCATAAGATCGTTTTGTCACGTACCCACCCCCCCCCCCCCCCAGAGATGTTTCACACGTCGTGTTTTTTTGTTGTGTTGACGGAGTATTTAACACACAGTCATAGTGACCCAGCCTCAATAGGGGCCAATTCACATCAGTGGCAAATATCATCACCCCTCGGCATGTGCGATCATTGTCCCCTCCTAGCAGACTAATGCCCCAGGTCACTTTTGCAAGGGAGAACATCATGGTCTCTTGAGTTCTTAGCTGATTATGCCATATAAACTTAAACTTGACTTTTTAAAGAATCCCTTACTTTATCCACTTGAAATCATCCACCATTGCGGAGGAATGCTTGGAATGTCATCGTCATGAGCAATTGGAATGCGTGGAGTAGATGTGGAAAGACAGTTTTGTAAATGGAATGTAAAACGAGGTGGTGATGGGTGGACCACGTGCCGTGCAGGATGGAGGGCAGGTTAGTGACAGTGAAACTAATAAGACAGTGACCAAAGAATAAATCCAAAACCAGATGTTGGGCTACATTAAAGAGCAGACCAGGAAAGTCAGGCATTGACTGGCCTGACAGAATGAGGGTGAGGTGTGGTGGCGACGGTGGAATTAACTGAGTTGACCTTAATATCATCACTATGCATTAATGGATACTTTAGTTGTGGTATCTTCACTCTTAGCTTTATTATTACTGCCAATGTGTCTCTCTAAAGCTCGTATATTACTGCTGACCAATAAAAGCAAGATTGCTTGTATTACCCCTAAATAAATGTCTGTCAATGCTGTACAAGGTGTAATCACCATAAATACACACGAGCAAGTGAACTGAAGGTCTTGTGTGTGTGTGCGTGTGCTCTCTCATAGAGGCGCCAGGCCACCGAATACCGCTTCTTGGCCCAAAACTCAATCGACACGGATGAGTCTTCGGGAATGTCAAGTGGAGAAGACCCAACCTGGGATGATCAGGAAGAATCTACCTTGGATGACGAAGATAGCAGCATTTCCTCAAGTGAAGATGATTACTTCTCTGGCTCGGGGTCTGGCTCAGGCTCAGGTACTAAACGTAACAACAATAAAAAACTAAGTTTCCCCCGCATAGCCTGAACAGACCGTTGGGGCAAGGGCTGTTAGCGAGCACCTATGAAGGCTGGCACGGCACACAAGAGGGTGGGTTGCCAACACCATGCCCGGCCGCCTTTATCTCCCCAGTGGTAATGTTTACGCACTACACTAGGTACTCATGTGAAGCTGAGTCGACCTGGTAGGTCGGGGGGAGGGGGGCATGAAGAGTTCAGATAATTGTCACAGGTGTTTGCTGTGAGCGGGAATCTAACTCAGGTTGCCCAGTTCGTAGGACTAAGCGTAACACAGTCACTCACGCACAGACAAAGGTGTATTGCTGTGAATCAAATTGTATTCCCAGCAACTTCTAAATGTAGACATAATGGTGGTGGTGTAATGGGTGAGCACACCAGACATCCAATACAAATGTCACGGGTTCAATTCGATCTCCCAATACAGCAGTTGAAACAAGGAGCTGGTTTATTATATCCCCACACCCTCTGTTCACCTCTGTGCTTTTTTATAGTTTCAACTGAATGAGAAGACATGATGCAATATTGCTAATATAACTCTGATGTGTGGGTGTTCTGCGTTATATATTATCTGTTCGCTGCAACGTACTACACCCCCAGTTATATACTTACCGTACAGTACTATATTTCAAGTTTATTTTGTTCAGTGTACTCGCCTCGTGGGTATTTAGCGATAAACCATTCGACTTAATCCAATTGGCTAGAAATATATGTACACTTTTTAAACACATACTGCATTATAGTTTAACTATCTTCACAGCTCCTTTCTAGTTATAAGTCAGATGAGAGGTTATTCTTTTCAGAAAAACTTATTTTCCTCCAAAACAGCCATTTCTGCAGAAATTTGTGAAAATTTGGCCATTTTATGTTGAATATCAGTGGAAACTACCCTTATGAAGGCACATTAGTTGAGCTCAATGTTTATTTTCCGTATGCATTGACTGATCATCGTGCAGAAATTAATGTTTTAGTGCACGACTCTCTTGACTAATTTAAATTATGCTCGCTTTTTTTCATGTCCAGGTGATGCTGATGCGGAATCGGAGGAGGATGAGACTCCCGACAGCAGTGAACAGGAAGAGGAGCTTCAGGTATAACTTAATGATTTCCATAAAGCACTGGCGAAAATGTTTTTTGCAAGTTGTCTACAAATGATTTGGTGGAACGCAATGCAGAATGAAATATTCTCACTGCAGTTGACACGGAAGAATGTATTAAATCTCATCAGATAGGGAGGATAGAAACAAGTGCCACATTCAACTTTAGTTTCTACCTTCAAGAAGCCATGCTTGCAACATTCGGAGCCATTCAAACCACACACGTCTCTCTGTAATCTGTAAAATTAGTCGGGTGACCGAATCCTCGTCGGCGATTAATTTAGCCCATCATCCCCTCCAGTTTTGGTAAAATGCTACCACTTTGTGGGAGGAAAAAATAGGTTGTCCAGTGGATAAACCTCTCCTTATGCAATTTACACAGCTCGCTCAGGACCACCAACAGACATGAGCACCACGATTATTTGGTGGAGTAATTGGACAGTCTTTGGTGTTTCTTGTTTTCATTCCCATAATCCAAAATATAAACTGCAAGCACGTGTTTTATGCAAGGCAGCATGATAAATCATAACACACTGTTCCTTAATACGGTACACATTGTAATATTGTATGCACCCAGACATGAGCTTGGAGAGTGAGGTCATATATATTATAAAACACACGAAAACTATTACGTAAAAACTGGAATTCCAAGTTCATTCGTTGAAGGGGAAAATGCGGATGGATTTTGAATAGTTAAGTCAATTATAATCTTCTTATTGTGTTTATAAAGAACACCGGTTGATCTGGCTTGCAGGTGGAACAAAGTAAAGACCTGAATACGATCCCAGATGATGACGAGAAGGAAGAAGATGAGAAGGAGTCCAAAAATGATCTTGGCGAGAACTACGATGAGGAAGAGCCGAACGGAATCAGCGTTCCCAAAAAGACGCCACGCATCAGCACCGACATGGACAACAAAGTTGAGACATACGTCATGGCTCAGAAGAAAGGCTCCCAGAATCCCCTTGAAAGCACCGAGGTCCTGGCAGGTAAATGTTTCACGCCACACGCTTCTGTAGCGACATTTTCAATCTGTTTGACTCCGAAAAAAATAATCCTGCTAATTCATTATGAACTACACCGCTATAAATGCAGCAGCAGTAGTGCTGTGGTACAAGTGCACGCATCACGCCCTTCACCGCGAGCTCACTTAGTCATTCGAAATTGCCTTCTCGTCTTGACCCGTATTTGTTTAACCAACTTTAACGACAGTATCCCCTCGTTATTCGCGAGCGATACATTCCGGACATGCTCGTGAATAGGACGGATAATTATATTTGCCTATGTAAACCTATCGTTTTAATGAATTACCTTGAATAAATAGATAAATAAGCTATTAAATGCATAAACATGAGTAAATATATATAAATATAAAAGTATCTCATCATCCTTTCTTATCACCTTATCTCATCACTTTCTTTCTCTATTTCTCCTTCTCTCGATGCAGTCGTGTAGAGTTCCAGATGCGAGTTTAACACGTAGGCTTTTGTGACCGATATCCATCATAAAAAAAGATTGGTAAGGTTTGTCACGTAAACAATGTGATTCACCGATATCCAAAATTTTGGATAGGAAGTCCGTGAAATAGCGAGGGAATATTGTACGTAATAACATTCTTGATTTGAAGCTTTCGTGACTGCAACGATTCATATTCTTAGGTTTTTCGGTAAAGTCACGTAGGTAAAAAAATTTATTTAATAAAAGTAAAAAAAAATCACGACGTTTCCGAGGCAACACAGACCGAAATGTCGTGATTTGTATATTTTATTTTTATTTTACTTTTATTAATTTAAATTTATTACCTACGTGACTTTACCGAAAAAAACCTAAAACAATGTAATAACATCCTCTCGAAATTAGCTCCATTTTGAGACGTAACATCGCTATCCCAGTCCCTGTACGTGGTCACACATTAACATATACATCACCATCTAACAAGACAACCTATTGATTTAAATGTCAAGTGTTTAGCATAATTCCTTTCAAATTACAGTTTTCGTAGACTTATAATTCCACATAGTGTGATTTCCACTATTATTTTTGTAATAGATGATCATCATTAAAGTGATAACCAAGACAGCGTAGCCCATTGCTTTTTGGCACAGCTGTCTGGAATTTAATAGATTATGGCTTTAAACAGTTACCAATTAAGTCAGGTATTTAATAATTGTTTTCTAATTCAAAGTTTAAAAAAATATATAACTTTGAAAGAGACACTGGACTTGGAACCTGAAGTTTGTAGTTACATATTATTGGCATATTCCTCCAGTGCTATCCCAACTAGTGCGCGTTTTGCTTTGTTACACTTTTATGCAGCATCGTTACTAATCGGCATTAGCCACACTGCTTGTGCTAGAGTTGCTCGACTGTGTTTTTATAAATCTCGACCGAAAACAACACTTATATTTCTGGCAACTTAGACAATGATTCTGTGCCCTCATATCTTCGTATAGTGTGTCTCTCTTTACCATGGAGTAGAAATGCACATACATTGTAAATCGCAATTTCACCATTCAGGACTTTCTACATATCGGAATATATGTTACAGTTCAGCTTTTCGTTGAAATACGAAAAATTACTTGTGATTATTTTACCAATATTACTATTCATCAAGTTATATTTTAGTAGTATTGTATTTCTTTGTACTCCTTATGTATTAGGCTATTCGTATGCCTGATCACATCAGTTCATGGAAGCTAATCATGTTTTGAGCCTGGATAGTGCTTGGAAGGGCATCCACAATGGATAACAGGTGTTATGGGCTGCAGACTTACATCTGTGGGCAATAGATGGCAGTTCAGCAAAATCCATTGTTCCGCTGTACTTCTGCACTGCGCGACTTTCCAACTCACACTTGACCAGCATGGGGAGATACTAATCTAGCAGTGTATTGACAAAAGGGTCATTTGCAAGATTGTAAATGTTCCTCGTGTGAAATGTCTGGGGGCTATTGCCTCTGCTGACTGAGTCAGAAGCACTGACATTGAGTTCAAATTTCAGTCAAATATTAGTCACCCAAAATGTCAATAGTTCTCAGTCAGCAATGACGAGCAAACAAAAAAGGCCATATTATTAAATATATATATTGTTATCACATGACTCCCTTGAAGACCACATGAAACGGAGCATCCACGTGGTGGATGCACGAGAAGCTGTTGGAAACACATCAAAAGTAATTTGTTGGACGTCACCCCTGAGTGCCGGGCGTGCTTGGGAGTAGCAGTGAACGTGGGAATTGATGTGCCTCCTATGTCACCAACATCATGGTCACGATGGTGCAAAAATAAAGCTGACACACGATTGTTGTCACCGTTGTTGTAATCGTTGTTTTCATGTTTGTTGTCGTGTTTGCCTGCAGCGGTGATCGCGGGCGGTGTCGCGGGTCTCATGTTGGCCGTGCTGCTCATCGTCTTCCTCGTCTACCGCATGCGCAAGAAAGACCAGGGCAGCTACATGCTGGGGCGCCCCGCTGCCCAGCCATACCAGCGCACCAGCGACCAAGAGATCTACGCATAGGGCTCGCAAACCGACTGTTTTAACCAACCCCGCAACTCATCACGATCATAATAATCTAAGAAGTAAAAGTTGGAACATGTAATGTGATACACGTTCCTCAAGTTGTAAAATATCAGCCTATATTAAGCTGTTGTTGCTGAGAGGTTATGAATCAAGTGTGCTGGTTTTTAGGGTACCGTGCAGGGTTGGCAATACATTAAAAAGGATGGAAACTTACCCGGCTTTTTTAATCGTTTATTGACCCAACAGGTGACAAGACTGATTAAGGGACATTTTGTTTTTAAGCAAAGACTGCCAGAAATTAACTGTTGTTGATGAAGTCATTTATTGACTTTATCTTCTGACTGGTTGGAATGTATGATTCACAAAACACTTAAAACAGGTGCATTATCAGTTACTGAAGACTAATTTACATAAGCTAGCAAGCCTGTAAGAATAAAGCCAACGAGCAGTCATTGTACTACTGACTAGTGTAGCATGCAAGGGTTTTTATAAATATTCCTTTGCCCTAAAACCATATTCTTTTTTACATTGACATGTTGCCTGGATTGTTTGTGCGTAGCCTTTGACATAGACATTTAGGGTTTAACACAATGGCCCGTTTTTGTTGATGTTTTATATTGCCTTCATGAAATGTTAACCCATACATGTTTTATTCTAACATGATACAGGAATCTATTAATTATGTAAATAGGGATTATTTTAACATATAACTTATACCGATTGTTCATTTTAATTAGAATAATTTCTATATGTTGAATGTTTTATAATTTCCAGCATGTCTGCTTGTTACGCTGGTATTTACAGTGTCCAAAAAACAAACAAAAAATAAAGTTATTTAAGTAGTTTTCATTCAGTACTCTCATTATTTGAATAGCTGCAAAGAATTATATTTTCTATATTTGTCTTGTTTTTATTGTAGTGTTGAATATATCTCTGCTGTGTAAATGTCATATCAATTTAAACAACAAAAGAAACACCGCGATGTGAATGTAGTTGGTGCTCTTATTAACACAAAATAGCAGGGACGCGGAGGTCATGGACACAGTCACTCTCGAATGGACCTGTTTTGTGTGGGGGCCACATCCAATAACACGAAAGCACGTCTGATTGCACTTTACTGTAAATGTGTGTGTTCCCATTATATTAGCAATCATGTGAAAACAAATATATAGTTTAAGCAGCCCAAGTGAAACAAAACCTAGAGTTATTATTTCGACACATTTGTGTAAAATACACTTAATAACACTGCAATGTATGCAGACGCAGTAATAGGTACTTGTGATTATTAAGTAGGTAATCTCTCGAGAACTGTTTAATCGAATATCAATTGTCTTATGAACAGATCCAGTGGATGCGTAGAAGCTATGTTACATATCGGAGACAGGAGTTTGTAAACCTTTGGCATTTGCAAACACAGCATGCGCTGTATAGCTGTTGTGCAGAATTTGTCTTTAAGCGTGTTTCGTTTAGAATCCCCCCCCCACATGACTGCATGCTTTTGTGCAAATGCCGACAGCTTACATCAACCCTGGGGAATTTTACAACTTCTGTAAAGTTTCTTGAAAACTTTGCAACCACCACGAGTCATTTTTGTTTTAAAACAAAGAATACTCCGTAAAGGGGTGCATTGCCTTGTTTTCTTGGACTTGTTGACGTTTAAAACGAATAACTTGCTTTCAAGTAAAACATGCTGAGATGAAAACAAAGTCACCGTGAGAATACTTCGCAAAACGAATGTATTCGCCTGCAGATGTTTTTGTGCAACTAAGCCCAAACGTTTCGTGTGCAACCTAAGGTCACACATTTTAACTTGTCCATTGGGTTAAAGGGATGAATTGGGACGGAACATTTAACACTCAAACATGACTTGGCAGAGGTAGATCCTACCAGCTACTTAATTCAAATTAACATACTCGATCATACTCGTCTACTCATGCTACTCAGGCTTCCGTTGTAACTAAATATTTAAATTCTCTACTAAGGATATATTGCAAGATAAGTCAGGGGTGTGTCTTAAGTGCATTTAAATCAAAGACTGAATATTTTCTCAGAGCTTCAATGATTTTGTTTTGCCTTTGTATGATTGTCTCGTTGAAGAATATCGCTAATTTTAGTATGTGTAGGTTGATGGCATTTAAAAAGAAGAAACTCAACATTCCAGTCAGATGAATGTCACCTGCCTGAGAAGTACACAACAGGGAGTGCCATTGTCAAGTACAGGTTTTGTGAGTGATGTTCAGCTGTGACAGTATATTAAGCAAGTTTCCATACCTGACGCTACAAACATAGTTTTTGGCTTACGTGTGTGTGTGAACATGATGGCGTATGTTTCACACATTTACTGAATGGGTGATACATGCTGAGGTACTGATGCAAATACACCAAAATGTAACAACAGATATGTTGCTTTGTGTGTACAGATGGTAGAGTTTGTGTGCATTTGAATGCAAATGAGCATGTTTGTAGAACTCACCATGCAATCCTGGGTCAGTACGAGCAGATACAATTGAGCAATGTTCATATGTGCAGTTGGTGGTGCATTGAATATTAAAGTACACATTTTTTTGTACAAAATACATTCCTAGTCTTAATATGATCTAATTTAATACTAGACCAAAGGATATTCACAATGTAAGCATTTATTATAGCCTAATAAATATGTTCTCTTTTGATTTCCATAGACACTGAAAGTTTTGTACTTCAAACGTCGTGTTTCTAAGATGAAAATAAATTGTACCAAAATTGTCATTGATAATTGAGTCTCTGGATTTCTAAAATGTTAAAACAATCTTGGCTTTCGTGAATACAAAACTACATGTGGAAATGTACGTTATTAAGGCGTGTTAGCAAGTTGCGAATTCAGTGAACCTTGACATAAAAACAAGTTAATTAAAAATTAGAACATGTTTTTTTTTTACTTTTACTGTCATTGTGACCCTCTGTAAAGCACGATTTCCCCAAGGCAGTTGTACAAAACATCACTATCTTACTTTTCTGTCAGTGCCAGTTCTATGTATGTGTATATATACAGTAATTAAATAATGTTTTATGAACCTGTTATTATGAAGGGCTTGCTCGTGTTCAGTAATGATACAAAAAATATCAATTTCCATAGCGCCCTAACATGGAAAGCCATTACAAGGGCGTGGAAACAACAAACACATTCAACATTCGTCATTAGTCCATTACAATGAGAAACGATGGCCACAGAAAACGACTCCAGAGTCTCCAAAATACCCTCCTCCACAGAGTCGTTTTCACCGGCTCCATCTCCCACGAGCTCTTCACGCCTTGTACAGGAGCTGCACCCGCTTACCAGTGCACTAGAGAGTCCAGTTGAAGGTCGCAGTGTTATTCGCTTTCATGGCACAGAAAACCCGGTCAGCTAGCCTCTCTAAGCGATGCCATCCACCCATACGTACCCGTCACACAAAAAAGAAACCCACGCTCAATCTGCTATGGACCTGCTGAGTATGAAATCCACTCTGCTTGGGACAGCAGAACGGAGCTTTTACGGCTGCACCCGCGTGGTCTCTGACAAACAGAAGTCCGCTGAGCCGTGATAATCACTGCCTTATAGGACCGAATTAAATACGTGTCTTTTCTCCTTTTGTTTAGTTTCACGTAGTTTAATTCTCCCAGTGCCATCGTCGCTTCGTCTTAGCTTTGTTTTTTGCTGAATACAGGTGGCGCGTTGTCAATCTTGGATTGATTGATGCCTCACTTGAGTCACATGCCGCGCAACTGGTTATTTCAGTTGACATTCATTTCTAATAAAAGCCCGGCGTTCCGATAAGTGCGTCCGTTTGTCCGTAAACTGCATTATAAGATTCTAGATTTGAAGCTTTCGTGACTGCAAGGATTCATATTCTTGGGTTTTTTCGGTAAAGTCACGTAGTATCTACTGACTCTATATATACCTACACAGCCTACATACAATAGAGTCAGTAATATCAGTAGTATGCTGGTGTGGACTCGAGTCATGTGACTTGGACTCGAGTCAGACTCGAGTCATGAATTTGATGACTTCAGACTCCACTTGGACTTGCATAACAATGACTTTGTCCCACCTCTGGTAGTATCTAATGGCTCTATGTTTGCTGACACAGCCTACGTGCAATAGTCAGTCGTATCTGCACACATGGGGCGGGCATCAGTGGGGTCGACGAGCGAGGCGCGTATTGCCAAGAGGCCCTCCTCCAGAGCTAAACTTCCGGCGGCTGCAGGCCACCGAAATTCTAATACTGGTAAAAATTTAAAATTTAAAATTAATAAAAGTAAAATACTTTTATTAATTTTAATTTTTTACCTACGTGACATTACCGAAAAAACCCAAGAATATGCATTATAAGAGTCTTTCAGAAGGCCTGAATCAAAAAGTTATAGGAATTGGACCCCCCAGATGTGAAGGTTAAAAGTTCATCCAACAGTCAACAGGATCACTGACTCCATATGCCGACACATCCTACATACAATAGAGTCAGTAGTGTCTGACATTATATGCCTACACACCCTACATACAATAGAGTCAGTAGTATCTGACTCCATATGCCGACACATCCTACATACAATAGAGTCAGTAGTATCTGACATTATATGCCTACACATCCTACATACAATAGAGTCAGTAGTATCTGACTATATATGCCTACACATCCTACATACAATAGAGTCAGTAGTATCTGACTATATATGCCTACACATCCTACATACAACAGAGTCAGTATTATCTGACATTATATGCCTACACATCCTACATACAACAGAGTCAGTAGTATCTGACTATATATGCCTACACACCCTACATACAATAGAGTCAGTAGTATCTGACTATATATGCCTACACATCCTACATACAACAGAGTCAGTAGTATCTGACTATATATGCCTACACATCCTACATACAATAGAGTCAGTAGTATCTGACATTATATGCCTACACACCCTACATACAATAGAGTCAGTAGTATCTGACTTTATATGCCTACACACCCTACATACAACAGAGTCAGTAGTATCTGACTATGTATGCCTACACAGCCTACATACAACAGAGTCAGTAGTATCTGACTATATATGCCTACACATCCTACATACAATAGAGTCAGTAGTATCTACTGACTCTATATATGCCTACACAGCCTACATAAAATAGAGTCAGTAGTATCAGTAGTATCTACTGACTCTATGTATGCCTACACAGCCTACATACAATAGAGTCAGTAATATCAGTAGTATCTACTGACTCTATGTATGCTGACACATCCTACATACAATAGTCAGTTGTATCTGCACACATGGGGCGGGCATCAGTGAGGTCGACGAGCGAGGCGCGTATTGCCAAGATGCCCTCCTCCAGAGCTAAACTTTCGGCGGCTGCAGTGCCACCGAAATTCTAATACTGGAAACCTGGGCAACTCAAGGGAACAGTCAACGAATGCAATGTATTCGACTTCAACAAAACCACGTAATGAAATTATGCAGTTGTAATCTGATGCTCGTCGAACACAAAGGGCACACTAATCTCCATGCAGGGGCTCAATTTATTTCGAGAGTACGGTAGTCATATAGGTCACATTGATGCAGAGATCTAATGATTATAACTGCATTGTTTTGTCAGTCTTAATGTTTAGGATCTTTTTTTGCAAAGCACACTGGCTAACATAGAGCCTTAAGGTTTCTGCAAATAGCAGAAACTGCTCCAACAAAAACCGTGAATGGTTATACACTTTAACAAACTTTATTATTGGAACAAAAAAAAGGTATTTCCAAAGTCCAACACTATGACCGGTGTGACCTAATTGAACATGCAGTCCCAGCACTTTTAAAGTTGTGTAACTAGAGCCGCAGTACAGTATATCAATACTTTGCTTTATTACAAACGTCAGGAACAAAATGTGCTTCCACATCATTGAATATGTTTGAAACAGACCCAATTTTCTGAGGCTTGATCATGTTAATCATGACAATACAGGCTGGTAATTTTAATACTAACATCAACTTTGCAACACTATGGGCGTGTTTTTTTTCAAATTGCTAACCCACTTATTTTACAATAGGTAATACAGTGTAAATGGTAATGAATATGGAGTTCTGTATTCAAACTTGGGCAGCTGGCGTAGGGGATTTTATTTCACAAGTCAAATGAGATTGCGAATGCAGCACATTTTTAATGAATATCCCAGGCTGAGTGAAGTAGGGTGCGGCTTAATTTCCGCCTCTGTATTTACGTGGGCCATCTCCCAAAGTGGCATATATCTGGCTTAACAAGCACCACAATTCAAGTCTTACAGAGATATGAGCAGACAGGTAGACTTGGCACGGCACTTAATTCCACTCACGGAGAATTGTTTTTCTATATCATGCAGCAAGGCATAGGGATGTTCTTTTTGTATATAAGTATTTTTACAATAGGAAATCCGAAATGAAAAGGATGACAGCACAGCATTCGGATGAAGATCACAAAAATGTTACGGTTAATTCCGTGAAGGCAGTTGTATTCCTCCAGTCTACGTCACTGCCCACCTATGGTTATGATTGCACCTTCTGTTAAACAATTGTATCCTGTCTGAGTTGGTCATGTCAAGCTTTTCCACATCCTCGTTATGTCACACATTGTCCCTTAAGTCTATGGGCCCCATTCACATCTTGAAGAATCGGTCAAAACTCGTTGCCTTGGTGATTTGCCCCATTGTTGGCACGGAGACATCGGTGCTTTTTCACGAAACATCTCAGCAATATTTGCCAAAACACAAAACAGGGCCCCGTATCATGAAGTCCAAATATGTAGAGTATCACTGAAGTCTGGGAGTAAATCTCGTCGATTATTTCCCCAAACACCAGACCTTGGCTCGTTGTCCATTTGTCTACGTTTAGCCATCATCTCCATTCACACATAAAGCATCCATGATGTTATTTTTTGGTGAACATGTAAAGTTGGAATGGAGCTTGTGAATCAGTCACAGGCATGGTAGAATGTTGCATAACAATTGTTTTTCTAGACCTATGAACCAGTTAAACCTACTGTGCACCATACTTTAAAATGTTCCTTTAAAAATAAATGTAGATTTATGACCAAGCCAAGTAACTAAGCAGGTTAAATCAGAACACAACATGATGTGTGTATTCTTATATTACCTGTTAGAGCCACCACACCTGTGGAGATACATATCCATATGAGATTACTAGAGCTCCCCTACCCATTGTGACAGCAAGCCGCGCGGTTTTAATTCGTAGTCTGCAATGCCACAATGGTCTCATTTTAATACCCTGATTATTTTCAAACTATAGCAGTGAAGGTTAGGCGAGGTGCTGTTGTATAACCACGTGGATGTAAAGCAATTGCTTTATTCATGTCTACTGAGTCCTCTGCAATGACGTTGGGGCCTGAGGAAAATATGAATGTATTTATAAGGATACCCTTTATATTTAACTGACTGTTGTTTACCACCTAGTAGTACTTATTGTAATGTATCCTACATGCTGAATGTATTCGCATTAACTCTCAATTTCCTCAATTGTGAAGTTTTCTGGAAAATGTAAAAAAATTGTCATACGTTGTATCTACTCAGCTCTTCTGAGAAACATGGGGTGGTATTGAACGCAGTGATTCAAAAGATGTCTGTAAACGGGACATGAAGAGCTGCGACATCAACCCAAATGACTGGGAGAAAACTGCCGGCGACTGACTCATCTGGCAGCAGGCTGTGAAAACAGGCCTCAGGAGAGGCGAGGAGAAAGGACACACCGCTTGGCAGACCAAGAGGGAGCGACGTAAAGAACAAGCAACAAACACCTCTGGAGCTGCCACCGCATTCACTTGCAATTGTTGTGGCATGGATTGCCACTCAAGAATTGGCCTACTAAGTCATTCTAGGCGCTACAAAACCTACAGCTGACCTCGTAAGGCGCAAAAGAATTGTCTCTCGAGACACAAAGGCCTATGATTAAAAAAAACACTCACCGATTACATTAACCGGATATAAAACCACTCTTCGAAACGAAAATGAACATCTTAGAAATCAACCCTAATCTACGGGACAGGTTCCACATTAGGTTTAACCAGGACTATCCACATAGTGAGTTTTCTCGATGTCATAATAAGCTCAATCATGTAAACCAACCCAAAGAAAAGTAACCTTGAATGCAATTGTATTCAGGGATACTATTTACACAAAAATATGAACCACATGTTACCAAGTAAGGCCCACCGAGCTATATAGCTCTTTTTCATAAGAGACGTAGCCACAACCAATAGCTCAACCAAGTGGCTTATCATGTGTACACTTATAGCAGACAAATACTCTAAATGTATGTTTCTAAATGTGGAGGGGAAACCCGGAGGACCTGAATAAAAAGTCACGTGACCACGGGGAGAACATGCACACTTCAAATATACCGGTGTCACTGTCGGGATCGGGATCGAACCCACGCCCTCCTGTATATGAGGCGAGGCACCCTTACAACTGTTTATAAATGTTTGACCTTCATTAAGGAAAACATATAGCTTTGCTACATTTGCTGAAGATCGATGCTCAATAATAAAAATGAGTCTCGTAATGTGATAAAATAACAGGGGCGTATACTTGACCAATCAGTAACGGAGTCACTGAGCACGCAAAGTGGTGTGGTGCTGAGCCATTACATCTCGGCTTATTGACATACGGTAATGTCAAAAACAAATAAATACAGGAAAAAGGTTGTCAGGCCTCTATACATTGTTCAGCCACGACCGGTGCCTTCCCACTTCATGACACAAAAATGTGTTGTTGTTTGCGTAGATAATATAAGTAATAAAAAAATTATCTGAAAAGCAAATATATCTCCTTCATATACCAGTCCCTCCGCTTAAAAACATACGAAAGCATAATTTACACTTCCAGTCATTTACAAGGCCTTCTGGGAGTGCATAGTTTCACCGGCATTGGTTCAACGCAAGTAAATTCTGGACCGGTTTTGACCTACAGTGTCTCATCAGCAGAGTCAGGCTTGCTTGAACCAATTCTGCTGAACTTCGAGATGTTACAGGCATTGGCCCTTTCTTTACACCACAAAATTATACAACATATAACACAAAATAATCATTCGCATCATTGTGGAGTAACACAATACATACGCAGACAATACGTCTCTTTCATATATCTCTCCCTTCACATGAAACAAAAAGTGTTTTTACACTTCCAGTCAACCACAGGACCTGCTTGGAATGCATTATTTCAGCAGCATTTGGCAGAGGTGGGACAAAGTCATTGTTATGCAAGTCCAAGTCGAGTCTGAAGTCATCAAATTCATGACTCGAGTCTGACTCGAGTCCAAGTCACATGACTCGAGTCCACACCTCAGAGGTGGGACAAAGTCATTGTTATGCAAGTCCAAGTCGAGTCTGAAGTCATCAAATTCATGACTCGAGTCTGACTCGAGTCCAAGTCACATGACTCGAGTCCACACCTCAGAGGTGGGACAAAGTCATTGTTATGCAAGTCCAAGTCGAGTCTGAAGTCATCAAATTCATGACTCGAGTCTGACTCGAGTCCAAGTCACATGACTCGAGTCCACACCTCAGAGGTGGGACAAAGTCATTGTTATGCAAGTCCAAGTCGAGTCTGAAGTCATCAAATTCATGACTCGAGTCTGACTCGAGTCCAAGTCACATGACTCGAGTCCACACCTCAGAGGTGGGACAAAGTCATTGTTATGCAAGTCCAAGTCGAGTCTGAAGTCATCAAATTCATGACTCGAGTCTGACTCGAGTCCAAGTCACATGACTCGAGTCCACACCTCAGAGGTGGGACAAAGTCATTGTTATGCAAGTCCAAGTCGAGTCTGAAGTCATCAAATTCATGACTCGAGTCTGACTCGAGTCCAAGTCACATGACTCGAGTCCACACCTCTGGCATTTGGTTCAATACTGTACAAGCAAAAGTATGGACCGGTTTCGACATGCACTTCATGGGTCATTCATCCCCACATTGCAAAGAGCTTAAACGAGGAAAGGAGGAGGGGGAGTGGTGAGTGGTCACAATATTTAAAGCATATTCTGTTTCTAGTTATATTTCAAAGTGTCTGCATGTGCTTGGTAAGATGCTCTGCAGCATGCTTTACAGTAAAGACGAAGAAAAACAACGGGTGGGTGTGGTTCTGAAGTGTAAATCAATCTGACTCCAGACTTTGAGTGTACAATAAACGCCAAGTTTGAGGCACAAAGGTTCAAACAAATAAAGATTACAGTATAGCAAACACTCGAGGTGGCTGGGTGACTCAGGTGGACTAAGAGACGGTGTCAGCACCGTCCCAGCGCCGTTACAGCCCTGGGTTTGAATCTAGACCAGGTTCTCAAAATGAGTCAGTTTATCATGTTTATGGTCTCAGCCAGGTCACTAATTTCTGCAAAATGTGGCGTATTACAGCTCTGAAAGTTGAATAATTTGATTTGATGGATATGCAATTAGTCCATGACCGAATAACCCAGTATAAATCCGATCTCATCAGATCTCAGAAGTTAAGCAGTCATTGAATGAGTGACTGCCATACATAAACTAGGTGTTATAAGATGTGAGCGACACTGTAGACAGGGCAGCAAAACATCAATTGTCATACTGTAGCTCTATGCTCATAGCCTTCACCAACCTACACTGACCAGTGTGGGGAAGTATGGTCAAATAACCCTAACGACCCTCGTGCCATAGGGAGGTCCTCTTTCAGCAGTGGATTGAGAATTGGGCTGAACATGCGCATGCACATGTCATGCAACAAGCCTGCTTTGCAGGAAATATACATCTTACAAATTAGGCTAAAGAAACCCTTTGTGTTATTTCCTCACACAGCGTGGTGAGAATTCAGAATGTATGTTTTATTTCACAACACAATTTCATGTATATAGCACAATCAGAATTACTGTAGTCGTAAGAAAAACTATAAAAATAAGATACCAAGCGATTCCATAAGTGATGCCCTTTTTATTGTTAGAGACATGCTCACATCATATCAGTACATTACTTCCCTGCTCCAGCCATGATAAAAATTTATAAAAAGTAAAACATCAGAGGACCTTGGAAACTATAAGGGAAACATTGCCGTTGATCTAAGGGTTCACTGATGCTACGTTTAAAAGACCACTGTTAGCAGCCCAGGAACGGTCCCAAGCCATTCGAGGATCAGCAGCACAGTGTGGGTCTATGTCCCCCAACACATAATGGTGAACACGTTTACTGAAGATTGATGCTCGATAATGCATTCATAAAAAAACAAAAACTGTATTGTAATGTGATAAAATAACAGGGGCTCATACTTAGCCGGTAAGTGATGGAGTCACTGAGCATGCGGAGTCATGTGGAATGCTCAGCCATTATATATCGGCTTACATACATACGGTAATGTTAAAAAAGCAAATGAATACAACGGAAATGTTTTCAAGCATCTATACATTGTTCATCCACTACAAATAAATGTCTTAAAGCGTCTGCATATGCATCACAAGATAGAATACAAATGCTCAACAGATCTGACCACATCATTGAAGTGTGCCATAAAAGCCAAGTTTGAGGCACAAAGGTTTAGACGAATACAGATTAAGGTATACTAAACGCAACGGTTGGCTGGGTGGCTTAGGGTCCTAATACTGTCAAAGCAGTGAGCCAGCACTGTTAAGATTCTGGGTTTGAATCAGACTCGGTTCTCAAATTCGTGAGTTGGTGTTCAGAGTCTGGTCACCATATATAGATAATTGTTGTAGTTACAGTTGAATATTAAGAATACGAATGATTGATTTACTTTGCTACGAGAGATACAATCCAATGCCACTTTGAAAATGTGTGAGAAGATGCATTTTAATCTCTTACACAAATACATGCATACACAACATAAATTAAGTTCAGTACTGTATGCTATACAGATGTGACTGTGTTAATTATGGGAAAGTGTTCGTTCCAATGTGGAGAGATGGCCGTAGCAGACAAGTAGCAATTCATGTGCTACGGAACAAGTTGTCATCAGCTGAACACTACCATCTTTCACAGACCACCTACTTCAATACAACATTGTTGCATCTTGACTTAAAGCTTCCGTGACTGCAGGAATTCATATTCTTTGGGTCTTTCGGTAAAGTCAGAAGAAAATCACAACAAATAACAAAAAACTACGACGTTTTGATCGCTACACAAGCGTTCGTCATCAGGAAGAAAAAATAGGGGAAAAGCTGCTGAGGCAGCTGTCTCAGCAGCTCTCCCCCTCTTTTTTCTTTGAACCTATCTACCTGACTTTACCGAAAGACCCAAAGAATAAAAATTGTTGAAGTTTTTTTTATAAACACAGTTTTAATTTTAAACAAAAGGTTATTGGAGCATTCATGGGCCTCAAGGCTGGGTAATTAATTTAAAGTTGGAATACACATGGGACATTCATATGCAACAGTTTTTATTTAATTATATGAAGTTGTGATGTCTGTTACTTGCATCATGGGTGGGGAGGTGGTGGTGCAGCGGTCAGCGCACTGCGCTACGAACTCAGTAACCCGAGTTCAATTCCTTGCCATGGTGAAAATCAGTGGCGAATGATATCTGAAGTAGTTTGAGGTCCGCCTTCACAAACCTACACTGACAAGTGTGGTGAAGAATGGTCAAAAACCCCCCATGATTGACATCGCTCTGCAGGGAAATGACAAAGGGCTATACTTCGATTTAAAGCTTTCGTGACTGCAGGGATTAATCTTCTTGGTTCTTTCAGTAAAGTCACGTAGAAGGGAAATAATAAAATAATAAAAATAAAACATAATAAAATAATTCTCACGACGTTTCGGCCACAACGCAAGCAGCCGTCCTCAGGTGAAGAACAGGTCTGTTGGAAAGACAGCGTCTGAATGAACACCACCAGGTAAATTCCTCTTGATATGCAAATTATTTTGTCAAGGCGCTCTTCCCCCTCCAACCCAGCTTAAATATACGCTGCCAAGCCTGGTGGTGTTGCGATCGAAACGTCGTGATTTTTTCATTTATTATTCTATCTACGTGACTTTACTGAAAGACCCATAAAGTATGAATTCCTGCTGTCACGAAAGCTTTACGTCAATGACAAAGGGCTGTACATACATTAGACATCCTACATGAATATACATTGTCAAGTAACTTGTGCCAGATATCTTAGATAAATAAGTTAGCCGAGCATGTTGTGTGTGACAATCTTAAGGTTGTTTAAGGTTTAGTAATTAAGCCAATTAATCTGTGGGCATTCCCAATAAACATGGCACATTGAGCCAATGGCTCCAACCATATGCGAACGTTGGCTCAAAGTGTAATGTTTACTGGGTTATTGCCATTTATTGGGTACGAGAGTAAAGAGTGTTGAAACGTGTAGCATTTATGTATTCGTGTGTCCCAAGCTTCGCTTGCTAACTTGTTTATCAATCATTTTATGGCTACATCATTAAAGACCCCTGATTGGCTTAACGCTGCCTGCCATTTAGTTTTGCATATTTTCTTCTAACATTGCATCAGGAATGCACCACAGCATAATGGTTGAGTTACTTTGTATGCTCATTATGAGTGAAATACAGTACTAATTCAAGTTTCTGCCATATGAATGTGGAGCGTGGCCCCTGCAATGGGAATGTGGAATTTTCACCACTTGCTTAGACTTGCCAATGAAAACTGCATTCCAAATGAAGAAAGGAGCAACTTGCAATATGACTGCATATGTGGGCGAGTTTTGTTCACAATCCGGTAGTTATTATTCTTGTTTTTTTCTTTATTATTGCGTTTGTTTACCCAAGAAAACCTCACTGAGTTTCATCACTTTTTCAGGAGGATATTGTCAAGTTTTAGTTTTTATAGTAGAAGCGATGATTGCTATCCAATTGAGTAAACTGATTGTTGTGAAATCCTGACTGCAACACTTTGGATGTGACTGTCCATCCGTCCCTCTCTCCAGCCAGAATTGTTCTTCTTCTTTAAAATAATATGATTTTAAGATGCATTATTAAAGAAAGACACAACACGTAGAAAACGCAATCGTTTTTGTTTTGTGGAAACATCATGGTATGTCCAAAGAGTCGAGGAAAAGAAAAGTTGCTGGTCAACAGCCACGTGACCTTAGGCCCCCCCATTTCTCTATTGACACGACAGGGACCCCTGGAAGGTCCTCCTCGTTCGAGTTGGTTTAATAGTTTCTGGGAGCATCTCTATGTTTGTCTATGGAGCCCAGCACGTGGAGGTTAAGTTGAAATCCTTCATGGCTGTGCACTAGGGACGTGTGGTCAGGGGAGGCAGGGGAGGCAGAGCCTCACCTGTCATACTCCAATTAAAATAGCTGTTACAAAAAGTAAAAAAGAAGAAGAATAAAATAAAATAAACATAAAAAAATGTCCACTGATCTGTGCTATAAATGTCATTTATGTACGATTCTAATCATTTTTAGTCAAACTCGCCAAATTTGCGGAGCTCCGCTGCAAATACAAGAAGAGACGAGAGGCAAGGCAGCGACGAGCTCAGCCTCCCCTCTGAGTGCGCAACACCTCAGTAACTGGATGGAGTGCGGGCAATACGCCTGCTACTATCTCAGTATGTCACCAATGTAATATTTGTAGACCCCTTCCTTTCATGTCCTCGCCTTCCATACTCCAGGTAACTTATTTCACGTATGTGTGTATAAAGATATTTAGGCTCGCTGGTCTCGTCATGAAACTGCAATGAAAAAGTACCAGGGGAGGCAGCTATCACATTTGCCTCACTGAGGGGGACGTGTCTAACACGCCCCCCTCCGTGAGGCCACGCCCCCTCAGTGAGACCACGCCCCCTCCGTGAGGCCACGCCCCCTCCGTGAGGCCACGCCCCCCTCAGCGTGTGAATCTGGCTCTGACACTAGGCAGTGCCTCCCCAGCCATTGACCTTACCGCACGTCACTGCTGTTCACCATCTATCTATCTGGGCGTTGGGATTTAGGAACAAAATCAGTCACCTTTTTGTATTTACGCAACACATTTCTATATCTATCTTGAAATAGATTCATATTGTTTAGCTAATTTAATAAAAATGTCACACAATTGTTTCTTGGATTGCGTCTATAAAAACTGCAGTACGTCCGATTGCACATTTAAAAACTTCCCTTACAGCATGGAAAATACAGCAATATTCTTTATTCTTATAACACGGTTTGATAAAGCACTTGGACTGATTCAGCAGGAGCAGGATGTCATGGACTTTTTTTTCAGCAATGCCTACAGCAGAGGGAAAGTGGGCTTGGGCAGGACACATTGCGACAGGGGATAATAGCTGTTGGGTGAGAATAAATACTGAGTGGCACACAAAGGTAAAGTGCACAAAGAAGCATGGAGAGATGCACGCTAATTGGAATTGCATTTAGACGCAAAAAGAGGAATGTGGATTCGAGAACATATAGAGGCTAAATACATCATGCTGACTGTTGAGAAGAGATGATGGCTGATGGTCGGGAATAAACACATTCGTGCGGAGGGAGCTGGTAGGAACGTTGGGTTGCTCGGTCAATGGCCAGAGTCAACGGCGACGTGGTGTATTCCGCAAATATGCCCGACTGTGAGGGCGGGCACAAGCCGGCGTGAGTAGGTTAAACATTGAGTTTCATGAGGGCACCACGGGGTGACCAGCCCCTCCCCACCCAGCCCCCCCACCCCCCACCCAGCCCCACCCTCCCCACCCAGCCCCACCCTCCCCACCCTCCCCACCCAGCCCCTACCCACCCAGCCCCTCCCCACCCTCCCCTCCCCACCCAGCCCCTCCCTCCCCACCCAGCCCCTCCCTCCCCACCCAGCCCCTCCCTGCACGACGGACAGACAGACACAATAATCCCCTGTGGGCTGGTGTAACCAGGAGGTTCCTACCAGTATGACAGTGGCTGCTAATGCAGTGCTTGAGAGGACGTCCACCACATATATGCATCTATGAAATATAGTCTTGGGCAGTTGCTGGGTGGATTGTTGCATCGTGGGACTGTGACGAGTGCCAACAAGTTGGGGTGGCCTTCATTCAGTAGTGATATAAAGGCTGCTAATAATGATGATGGAAATAAAAGGCAGAGCCACGCATTTGAATGGTCCTTACGTGAGAATCGTACTGGTAATAACAGCCACTAAAATATGTTTCATGTCAAGAGACAAGTATTCCATTTGTGTTTAAAGCAACACAGTCAGTTTTACCCAATGATGTATTCTCAGAACCATTTCAGGCTTTGTGCTGTTTTGAAATAAACCAAAAACCCTTCACTTATGGTGGATTTGAGACAATTGACATTACCATTTTGCCATCATAAAATCATCCTACAAGTTTCTACAAAGTCACCTTCATTCTATACCGACACTAGTGTCCACACACGTCGTTGAGGTCGTTGCCCTCTAGTATTTTGATTTCACAAAATATCTGAACTACGTCACCGCGGACAAGCAAGTCGTGCATTAAAAAGGGGCTAGTGATCGTGACACCATGGATACTATGAACATAAGTTTGTTCTTCCTTTGATTGGAAAACTTGTCTGCCAAACAAGGAACGTTTGTCGCCATAATAAACAGGATCTTCGAAGGTCAGAACATAGGCATATGAATATGTTTTTAACGGAAGCAGGATTCTAAATGTCTTGATTCATCAATGATCTGGTGGGGGTTATTTTTTTATGTGTTGACACATTTGCATGCCGCCTCTCGGTCCCTAGTGCCGGCTCTGAGCACAAGATACACACTATATCTTATTTATTTATTTCCCAATGCCTGGTAATTTCCACAGTGCTTCTTTGCAAATACTGAAGATTAAATTCCAAAACAAGGAAATGCCTGTTCTTCACTCTTAGCCCTCCCCCGACTCTTAAACTGCCCTAATGCGCAACGAAAAACACATTTTTCTCAATAGGTTTAGTTGTTCTACTGCTCTGACCGTGTAAAGTGTGCTTCCGTTATGAATACTTCAACCATAATTAACTGGTACACTAATGTCCGTATGTGTCCGTGGGCGCACTTCAAACAGTGGCAATGCACGTGCAGTGCTTAGCAGCTGCGTGCCTTGCAGTGATCCTTGGCAGCCCTGCTTCTATTTCCACCCATGAACAAAATGAGTATCTGAAATTATAATCTAAACCTCACACAATGTAGATTGAGCCTAATGTCATTCCAGAACGTGGTGGGTCTACATCAGAAAGGACGGGACAAAATAGTCAGGCAACGGGGGATGGTCAAACGACGCATTCATGCCTGCCCCCACTCATATTCTAATGTGCGACATAAGTTAGCAGTCTATAATCCTAAATGAGGATGGTCTTTCAAAAATATGTACATACATTTCCGGATTAAATAGCTTGCATATAAACCATGAGCTTTAACAAGATGAACCTGGTGGATGGTGATGTGGTTTAAGAGCATAACAATCATGAATCTGGATGGATGGTTGATGACATTTACAAGCAGAGCTCTGGTTCTGTCTCGGCATCTCCTATCATTCAGCTCATTGGCTCATTGGCTGAATGATCGGAGATTCTGACCATAATCCACCCAGGGGTGGAAAGTCAAGACTACAGTACAGTAATGATCCCACAACACGAGCTCTCACCATGAGAATGTGGAATGTCCACATCCCCATGCTTGCTGTTAATGGGAATGACCATGTATTATGCTGATTTGACCAAAATTGTAGTTTGCTTAATCGGGTGAGAACTCACGACACCAGGATGATCTCATTTGCCAGTGACCTGAAAAAAATGTATCCAATAAACATTTGTGGCTTTATTTTGTATTTAGCACATTTCTTGTGATCCGCAATTAATTGATCCCCTAACATTTTTTATCCAATGCAAATTCAGTTGTTTTCAATAAACCTTACTTAAAACACTAAGTTTTCCAGAATTAAATTGGAGTCACATGAAATCTGGACCACCATGTACAACAGTGATTCGATATTTTTAGGAAAGCTAGTTGTTTTAGTACGTACGCAGGTTAAGGCAATACAGTTATGAAATTCAAACTGTGCAGAATAGAGGGCTTGAGCAGGATAAGTCGCCAGATGGGATGATGACTGGTCGTCGAAAATAGTGCAGGAGTACATCTTCTTGGTTCATCTTCTTGGTTCTTTCGGTAAAGTCACGTAGAAGGGAAGTAATAAAATAATAAAAATAAAACATAATAAAACAATTCTCACGACGTTTCGGCCACAACGCAAGCAGCCGTCCTCAGGTGAAAACCAGGTCCGTCGAGGCGACAGAGTCTGAATGAAACAGCACACGAGCTTGGAGCATATATATAAGCTGGGCGCATTGACGAAGGAATTTGCATATCAAAAGGAATTTAGCATATTTAATAAAATAGAAGGGAAGTAATAAAATAATAAAAATAATAAAAATAAAACATAATAAAATAAGAATTATTTTATTATGTTTTTTTCCCTTCTATGTGACTTTACCGAAAGAACCAAGAAGATGAATCCCTGCAGTCACGAAAGCTTTAAATCGAAATTTAGTGCAGGAGTAGCAGTCAATTAATTAGATAGCGTCCGAGATTACGCATCCAGAGGAGCTGGAGCGGTGAAATCTACACGCGTGCAGGTGATGTGTGGACCGTTGAATCGCTGGATCGCAGTAGAAAGAAAAGTATCTTGGGAGTGCTTTCATCAAGAAGTGGATTGACCACGGCTGACGATCAAGTTCTTTTTAATTGTTATTGAGTTTTTGGTTTGTATTTGGTAATACTTGATACCTTGGCAACATATACACTGTATAAGACATTGCCCTTGTAAACAGGATCATCGCTCACCTGCCTAACCGCCCAAACCGGGTTCGCAGCCGTGAGAAGGGGATTAATTGGGTGATTTATGGTGTTGCTTGTGACGTGTATTCCTCGTGTCCGCCACACCCCACAGTGGAATGCTCAAGGTCTCAGCGTGTCTGGTTAAACCGGTGAGCGAGACGGAACTGAGCCAACGATCTTTGCATTTTGAAAAACATTCTTACGTATTGCAATGGATTATTTGTTAAGTTTACAGCATCGTAGCCTACTTTGCATTAAGTTTAAACCCTCCTAAGTAGGGTAATGTCACCACCTTGCGGAAAACAAACGTCCCACTTTAGACTTAAAAGTGGGACGTTTAGACCTTTTCTTTAGACCTGTTCTTTCCACCTGAAGAAGACGGCTTGTGTTGCGATCGAAACGTCGTGGGTTTTTTGCTTTTAATTTTGATTTTTTGTTTTCTATCTACGTGACTTTGCCAAAAGAACCAATAATATAAACGTCCCACTGTTATTTTGCAGTGCAAATAAAGTGCGATTAAAGTACAGGATAGCCAACACACATTGCATGACGATTTATGAAGATGGATTTTTAAAATACAACTGTTCAATCGAAGCATTGGCTCAGAAACTTTTGCTCCCAATGTAATTATATATCCTATCACCAATTTATGTCAATGTCGACACAATTACTGCATGTGATTGTTAATGCTGACACCGTGTGATTGGTTTTGAAATAATATATCCCTTGTGGGAATATTTTCACATTTACATCTGGTGTCAATTACTTTTACATGGTATTTTAAATTAAAATTGTATTATCGCGCGACTCTAAGCAAGTGTTTATGTGTCTCTCTCTCAAGAAAGCTTTCGCTTGATTCCATACTTGGGTATGATTCACTTATCTGCTGGGACTGGGCTTACCACCTGTGCTAGTTTTCCTATGAATGTCTTCTTTTGGGTAACTCTTTTGGAAAATCTATTTCTTCCCAGAACATAAAAAAATCCTGTTTTCAGTTGCACAATATGTAATATTACACGCAAGACAATGCATTGAAATGTAATTTTCCCTTCTATCAGTAGTGAGTTATTTGTTCCCATGTTATGTACCATTTCTTTGTAACTCCGAGATGGGAACCCTTTCTGGAACATCTTGTCACATGCACAAAACCGCATAAAATTGAAATATTATAAATAACGAGAAAACGCATCACAACAACAATAATATAGTGCAGGCTGGAAAACAAATATATAAAAAAAACATACACGGATGTGCATTTCGTCATTAAACCATTCGGCCGTATACGTTATGCAAAAGCAATCGTTGAGATGAAATGCATTGTGGTATTTTTGTTGATAGTGGGCTGATGTAAAAATGGCCTCAATGCAGTTCTTCTGAACTAGTGGTTTCGCATACTCATTCGATTTATAAATACAGCAGCCCTTGCAATTTCCTTCTTCATGCTCCTTGCGCCCTCTGCTGGCGGCGCCATTCATTGTGAATAGGGGCCGGCCGCCTTTGTATCTATGGTGAGAAGCAGCTGTTATTCTTAGGTTTTTTCGGTAAAGTTTTTTCGGTAAAATATGAATCCTTGCAGTCACGAAAGCTTCAAATCTAGAAGCAGCTGTTATTTAATGGTCCAAGAAGGGCCATTGCCCATGACGTCGTCTATGATGTGTTTTATTCCTTTTTAAAACCACAGCGATATTGATTAATGTCTGGCGAAAATATACATTTCGTAAAATAAGATCTGCATTGAAAAATAAGACATTTATTTTTTGACGAGAATGAGAAAACTGCAGTGTGACATGTAAACACAACACAATAAACTAAACGACGGTATTTTTTATTTTACCAGGTAAGACCCATTTAGCAATGAAATTGCCCACAAATGATGACGAAGTGGCTTATCGCGTGGATATTTAAAGCAGTTAAATACACATGGTTCTAAATGTGGAGTGAAACCCCGGAGAACCCGGGGAAAAATCCACGCAACCACGCACAGAGAGACCCGCAAACTCTAAATATACAGGGGTAAGGGTCGGGATCGAACCCACGGCCTCCTGTATACCAGGTGAGGTAGTTAACATCTCACCAGCAGGGCGCCCATATTTGGTTTGGTCTCCTTTGCGGATGTGACATGTGGTCAATTACAAAGATTCTGCAAATCTAACTTCAAAGCAATAGAAACGCGGTGTTTAAGAAGGGAGGATGTTAAACATTTCATCGGCAAGATGAGTAACGTAAATGTATTACGGATAGTAGCAGGTACACGACAAGAAAACGAATACGACTACTTGGATAAAGGCGAGTAATCATTATTGGACATGTAATGAGAAAACAAAAGACAATATAAACATTTGGACTAGGAAAATTATAGGCACAACATGAAGCCGGGAAAAAGAGCAACTTAAGTACATGAGCAAATTAAACAACTCAAAATCATCCAAATATGTATTTATGCTGGAGGAATCCGATGAGCTATGAAGCCCGTTTTCACAGATACCCCGAATTGGATGCAACTGGGAGTATATCATTAATAAATATCATTGACAGAGCCAGTGCCGGATTAAGCCAGTGCGGGGCCTTTAGCTTATGTTATAAAGGTGCCCTAAATAATAAAAAAACACAAATATTAAAACACATACATTTTTTAATTGCAAAGTAAAGTAATTATATTTTAAAATTTCCTATACAGCCAGATGATACGACAAATCGCTAACCTTACACACCCAGTCGTTCATAAAAGTTGAAGGCAGTACTGTATAGCAGAGGTGTGGACTCGAGTCATGTGACTTGGACTCGAGTCAGACTCGAGTCATGAATTTGATGACTTCAGACTCGACTTGGACTTGCATAACAATGACTTTGTCCCACCTCTGAGGTGTGGACTCGAGTCATGTGACTTGGACTCGAGTCAGACTCGAGTCATGAATTTGATGACTTCAGACTCGACTTGGACTTGCATAACAATGACTTTGTCCCACCTCTGCTGTATAGTACTATAGTAATAGAGCAAGTGCAGAGTTACTGCACCGGAATTGATAGCTTGAACGCATTTAACGCGAGGCCCTTGAAAGTGCGGGGTCCGGAGCATATGAAGCTACTTTTGCTACTCGGATAATCCGGCAGTGGGCAGAGCTCAATGGAAGGAGACCCGCAAGGTCATCGATATGGCACCGAGGGGCCAAAGGCTTCGTTTGTTTCACGCGTGCCCGCGCACCACAGCCAACGCATGTGCGCGAACATTCGTCCGAGAAACGTCGAGAAAACACCCAGCCCTTGCGCTTTGTTGTGCTGACAGAGGCGACCGGTGACGTCAACGCCCTCGTGACGTCACGTCGCGGAAATTCCCGGACGACGACGACGCCTCCGCTAACACCGCCGCCATCTGAGCTCCGTGGCGCGAAGGGGATTCTGAAGTCGCCAAGAAGAACCGCGGACGACGACAAACTTCGACCATCATGAAGCCGATTCGAGAGCGCGGCTTCTCGAGCAGCTGCTGCTTCTGTTTCCATGTGCGAACCGGGGCGATCGCCATCGGGGTCGCCTACCTGGTAAGGGCCGCGCTCGGGCCTAGGGGGCAACGCCACCCAACCACAACCACATCCTCCTCCTCCTCACAGTACACACCCACATCCTCCTCACAGTACACACCTCGCCTGTGTGCCCCAGGCTCCACACAGTACACACCTCGCCTGTGTCTCCCTGGCCCCACACAGTACACACCCACATCCTCCTCACAGTACACACCTCGCTTGTGACCCCCTGGCTCCACACAGTACACACCCACATCCTCCTCACAGTACACACCTCGCCTGTGTCCCCCTGGCTCCACACAGTACACACCCACATCCTCCTCACAGTACACACCTCGCCTGTGTCTCCCTGGCCCCACACAGTACACACCCACATCCTCCTCACAGTACACACCTCGCTTGTGACCCCCTGGCTCCACACAGTACACACCTCGCCTGTGTCTCCCTGGCTCCACACAGTACACACCTCACCTGTGTCTCCCTGGCCCCACACAGTACACACCTCGCCTGTGTCTCCCTGGCTCCACACAGTACACACCTCGCCTGTGTCTCCCTGGCTCCACACAGTACACACCTCACCTGTGTCTCCCTGGCTCCACACAGTACACACCTCACCTGTGTCTCCCTGGCCCCACACAGTACACACCTCGCCTGTGTCTCCCTGGCCCCACACAGTACACACCTCGCCTGTGTCTCCCTGGCTCCACACAGTACACACCTCGCCTGTGTCTCCCTGGCTCCACACAGTACACACCTCGCCTGTGTCTCCCTGGCTCCACACAGTACACACCTCGCCTGTGACCTAGTGGCCCCACACAGTACACACCTCGCCTGTGCCCCCCTGGCTCCACACAGTACACACCTCGCCTGTGCCCCCCTGGCTCCACACAGTACACACCTCGCCTGTGTGCCCCAGGCTCCACACAGTACACACCCACATCCTCCACACAGTACACACCTCACCTGTGTCCCCCTGGCCCCACACAGTACACACCCACATCCTCCTCACAGTACACACCTCGCTTGTGACCCCCTGGCTCCACACAGTACACACCTCGCCTGTGTCTCCCTGGCCCCACACAGTACACACCTCGCTTGTGACCCCCTGGCTCCACACAGTACACACCTCACCTGTGTCTCCATGGCTCCACACAGTACACACCTAGCCTGTGTCTCCCTGGCTCCACACAGTACACGCCTCGCCTGTGTCTCCATGGCTCCACACAGTACACACCTAGCCTGTGTCTCCCTGGCTCCACACAGTACACACCTCGCCTGTGTCTCCCTGGCTCCACACAGTACACACCTCGCCTGTGTCTCCCTGACCCCACACAGTACACACCTCGCCTGTGTCTCCCTGGCCCCACACAGTACACACCTCGCCTGTGTCTCCCTGACCCCACACAGTACACACCTCGCCTGTGTCTCCCTGGCTCCACACAGTACACACCTCGCCTGTGTCTCCATGGCTCCACACAGTACACACCTAGCCTGTGTCTCCATGGCTCCACACAGTACACACCTCGCCTGTGTCTCCCTGGCCCCACACAGTTCACACCTCGCCTGTGTCTCCCTGGCTCCACACAGTACACACCTCGCCTGTGACCACCTGGCTCCACACAGTTCACACCTCGCCTGTGTCTCCCTGGCTCCACACAGTACACACCTCGCCTGTGACCCCCTGGCCCCACACAGTTCACACCTCGCCTGTGACCACCTGGCTCCACACAGTTCACACCTCGCCTGTGCCCCCCTGGCTCCACACAGTACACACCTCGCCTGTGACCACCTGGCTCCACACAGTTCACACCTCGCCTGTGACCCCCTGGCTCCTAACCTGTGTGTCCCTGGCTCAGGGGTCGACAACCTTTGGCTCCAGAGCCCCACGTGAATCTTTGGCTGCCCCACTGCGGGCAGCCTTTTTTTTCTTCCCCAGAACGTAAAGCTTGAAGTATAATACTTAAAGATATAACGTATTAAATATGGGAGGGGATGGGTCACGGTGAAATGTCTTGACCACTACAAAATGTGCAACAGTCAAAACTGTATAGTTAAATAATAAAAACAATCGTCCTCAGGTGGGACGATTGCTTGTGTGGCGATCGAAACGTCGTGATCTATTATTTTTTCTACCTACGTGACTTTACCGAAATAACCAAAGAGTATGAATTCCTGCAGTCACGAAAGCTTCAAATCAAGATTAAGTTGATTCCATCACCTATTTTGTTTAAGTCAGAATGTGTGTTGTCATCGGCTGTATAGCCGCAGTGTTTGTCTACGTGTACAAGTAGCTCTGCCTGTGATGCGACTCACCAACTATTTTGGTGAAAGACAGAAACTAAAAAGTCTCTCCTGAGAAAGTTTGACGACCCATGCCGTGGCTTTGCACAGTACACGCCTCGCCTGTGTTCCCAGGATTTCAGTAAACAAGGAATAATATATATAAAAGTTACAATCACGCACTTTGTTGGACCTCTGGTAACATCGCTAGGAGTACATTGTTAGCGCTGTCCGACGTAAGTTAGAACCTACTTCGGAAATATATTCAAGGTCGATAATGCCATTACGGAGTTCAAAGAACTCACAAACGCCTTGTGAAAGACCCAATGCAGAAGTTCGCTGGGTTTGAGCTTCCACGAAGGTCACGGTCCACCCTAAACCGCATCCGCACAAACAATGACAAATGCGGATACCTGATGCACAAATGGAAAATAAAATAAAAAACCTCAAGTGTGCGACTGTCGTCATCCAGAACAGAGCGTACAACGCATTATAGCGACGCAATGCCCCGATACACACATACGAAGGAGACATCACAGCGATGCACTCCGCTATCTTGGCTTGACACCTAAATGTTAAATCCTAGTTGTTGCTCTGCATCTACATCAGCCATACTCAGATCCGTTTGAATGCATGAACGTAGGGAGGGCGCTGAAGTGTCTTAATGATGTGCTTCACCGCAACCTTAAAAGCATATCATCGTGAACATCGCGTAAAATTATTGCGGCACGTACAGCTTGACACGATATCGACAAGATAACAGCTGTTTGTTTGCTACGTTGCCTGTGACTTCCTTTAAGAGTTTAAGGCAACGGCTTCTATATCCTGTGCACTGCTGCGGTTTTACTCGTAATAGCTGATGTTTATTCGAACGAAACGTTTGGAAGGTTGGGTTTGAAACCGAGTAGAAAGCATTCCTACTTTTTCCGAATATAATACCACCCTTATTTATTAACCACAATGTATATTTGGGAAATCTTGTATTCGTAAAAAAATCCATGCTTTAAAAGTCTCGCTCAACACCAGGGCATACATTTATTCAATGTTAATATATATATTTTTTAAGCTGTTCAGGACGCACTTAATGGGAAAAAAAGGATGACAGATTTTCTACATATATCAGAAACATGGATCTTTAACAACATTTAACAAAAGCTGAAAAGTGCACAAATAAGCTTAGGTTTAACACGCTTAGAGGTGCATGCTTGGTGTTAACCGAGGCAGAGAAACATACGCAAGTTATTTGCTAATTTTGAAAAGTATTTCACTCCACCCTGGACTGGATGGTGGATGTTGGTCGAGACCAGGGATTGGAAACCTGCGGCTCCAGAGCCGCATGCGGCTCTTCGTCTTCCCCTTGTGAGTCTTTGGCTGCCCCCTTCCGGGCAGCCTTTTTTTTTAATTAAATCTTAAACATAATTTAATGCAGGGAATGGGTCACTATGGAATGTCTTGGTTACAACAAATTTTTGTCGAACTGTATTGTTAAAGAACAATTAAGGGGAGGAAAAACTAAACGGACACAGTTTATTCCATCACCTATTTTAAATCAAGTTGTGTCATCTGCTGTATATCTGCGGTGCTTGTGTATGTGCACAAGTAGATGCGGCTCTCAAACTATTTTGGTCAAAGACGAAAGCAAAAAAATGTATTTTCTTCCTTGAAAGGTTGTCCACCCCTGATCGAGACTAACGACAGAGCAGAGGGAGCACGCCCGGGAAAACCGCCACTGTAAAGTTGGAGCAACACAATCAAGCCATGCGCAGATGCCTGATAGATTGTTGCATCGCAGGACCATGAGAGAAGCCGACTGCTTGAGCAGTCCTTCATCCAGTAATGATAGGTGTGATGTGAGCCACTTGCCTGTTGCTGTGACAGTGTCCATCGCTCCCCTTACTGGCCGAGACAACTTTGTTTTAATGGAATGGAGTGTACAACCCATAATAAGAATGTCAAGAAGGTAACAAGTCCAAACGCATGTTAGATATCAACTCATCATATCATGGGGTTCAACTAAAACAACGAACATACCGTTGTGTGGGAAGTCAGAACATTGTCAGCCTATTTTTAAGACTGACCACATACAATGGGAGTACGGAAATTTAATGGCCGAGTCAGGGCTCTATAATAAATTTACTCCAAGCAACAAGCACTCGTATCAACAGGGAGACATTTTGCCTTTGAGGTACAGTTATAACAGTGCCACTTTGGTATGATCTGAGCAGAAATCTAGAGGCAAATTCAGAAATGGGTTAAATGAGCAATCGGCAGTGCTCAAAAATATTGGTGGTTCTAAGACTGGTCAGAAATCCATTTATCTGTGGCATGGACCAGTCTCTCGCATGTTTTGTTGTAAACCAGGTGGTAGCCCATTTGAGACTATCTGTTTTTTCGAAGGAAGACATGGTAAAATGTCATGAAGACATTTAAGTGTAGTGATTCAGGGTACAAAGTCTACAAGACAATCGCTGTTAACGTATCACCAAGTTGCACAACTTTACAAAGTTGTGCCAATTTTATGAACTAAGGGAGAGATTATTATGATGGGGCTTGATTGACTCTAACAAGGAATCGAACATTACGATCAGGAGCTCTGTTGCCATTCCATCAGATCCATGACAGTTTAATTTAGGTCCTTTAAAAGGAACTTCCCAAAAGTTAATGTCAGAGATTAAAATTGTCCTTTAGATATCACAACCAAATATTTTGTATGTTGTACTCAGTAAACCACGCACACAAGCAAATTGTATACGTGTCGAGTACTTTGTATTATTGACCACAATTTGGGTCACTTGAGTGGCTACTGTACACAAGTAGCTATTTATGGCAAAGAAGCCGACATTTGTGTTGCGTGCCAAGAGGCACTTTCCTCACAACAATTACAACGTTTGAGTGCATTGCAAGCTGAAGTGTTGTTGCCAGGTTTGGATCGGTGCTGTAAGCTCTACTTTAGCTTGACCAGATTCATTCTGAAGCCAAAATTATGTATTAATGATTATGTATTAATGATTATGTATTAATGATTATGTATTAATTATTACGTAGTAATTATTATGTATTAATGATTATGTATTAATGATTGTGTAGTAATTATTACGTAGTTAGTATTATGTATTAATCATTAAACAATTTACCTCTTTGGGGAACATAAAATAGACCTGTAAAATGCATCACTTTTAACTTTAATGTGAAAAATTACCCCCTTGGGTTGGTTTTTCACAACTGTTTGAGAGACAAACATTTGTTTACATTTAAGTTTAACTCAAATGCTGAGGTCAACTTACTTTCTATACATTTTTGAAAGTCAAAAGAAGTCTTCCAATGAGAAAACTGGCCCTTGATTAGAAATGGGAAGGTTTTGTCATTGCTTCAGAACCACCAACCGATATGAGCAATACGAGCACTTCACACCCCACGTTGAAGTCTTCCTATGAGAAAACTGGCCCTCGATTAGAAATGGAAAGGTTTTGTCATTGCTTCAGAACCACCAACTGATATGAGCACTGCACACCCCACGTTTAAAGGAAACATTTGGGTACTAATTTGTTTTCTTACGAAAATATTGTTTGGTGAAATTGTTTTGTCTGCTACTGCAATGGAGGAAAAAAATGGCCATTTTCTTAAAACGCACCACCACTGCAGTTTTCAAGTTCTAATTGCACGTGCTGACCAATAAATAGCAGCTTCCACCCAGTCATGACTGGTATAGAAACTGAGTAATGCAGGTGGGTTCACATGAAGGTGGGTTCAAATTGAGCCTGGTACATGTTAAGAGCCAGTGGGTGAGTTGACGCTTTCATTCAAGTGTTGAGACTGCATGGGTTCCTCACTGCACATTTACCGCCCATTAATATTAAGCTGATTAATCCCATTTCGCTGAATACCACAAAAGAGCTTTCTCATTCCACTCAGCTACAACATTCCATCCTCTCTGCATGTCTGTTTTGCTCATTCAGAACTACTCGCTGCCTGTGTAACTTCCAATAGTGTGTTAAAGAAAAACACGACGCAACTCTTAGCTCGTACTTTGTAACTACATGCCGATGCTGTGTGGCTAAAGCTGTCTGACACGAAATTTGAAGTTTGGTGAAAATTAGCAATGAATCTAAACTGACTCGGCAGCGCCCGCCAGTGACTTCCCTGGTATAATTTCTGTGCCCTTTTATACAGTTCACCCCACGTCACAACACGTAGAGTGCATTGTGGGAACCAGCTTTTTTCAGTTTAAGTTGCGACGTGATTTTCGGAAGCCAGGAAATGGTGATTTAGCCGGAAAGTGTTGTGGTTTCTAAGGGAACTGATAATGTTTATTATTCTTTGCCAGGAAAATGTGTCTATCTATAGGAGGACTAATAAAATGTGTTATGCACACTCCAGAATTCCTAAACCAATAGCCTTCAAACTTAACACACAGATTACCAGTACAAATGCCAAGATCCTCATTCTTTTTACGTAATTGGCAATACAAGATTTTTTTTATTCTAGTAAAAAAATAGAACCTAGTGTTATGCTGCATAGAGCACAATTGGTATATGTTCATTACAGCACGTGGGGGAAATGCTTGTTAACCTAGCACGGTTTCCATTTGTGCTTGTTTTAACGTGCATTTATCGAGACGAATCCCAAGCAAAATTTTAGGTGCTAATAATGAACTGGCTTTCCAACTTTTTTAATTTTCATCAAACAATGAAACAGCCAAATTGCCATGAAAACTGCTGGTGCAGCAATGAAAAAACAATGAATTGTTTTGGCGGGTTCTATCTTCCGATGGAATTTTCCTATTTTGTTTCATTACTGGTGTGAATTTATAAAAAGTATGAGTTTCAAAGTTTCCTCGTGATATATTTACCTTTTTGAAATCATTTAAATGTACGATATGTCAATGTATTTTGCATCGATAAAGCCATACCAATAATGAAAGAAAGAAATGCCAGCTAAAGGTGCAAACCTTGCCTTTGGCCTTCATGCCAAATATAAAGAATCTTAAATAGGAGGTATAACTTTGGAAAATGCCATGCCTGTATTGTACATCCCTTTGTGATTCCACTGTTGAATGAAGACATCCCCATGCTTTGTCAGTCATGGAATTGTTTGGCTGTCGCCATGTTAATTAATGAGGCTTGGTCAAGGGATGACCCAGAACTGATTCAAGTATCACTTACTGCTGATGTTAGCCGTGACTGGATATCACATTCTGGTCGCCAAATTCATAATGCAGTGCATAGACCACTGCACCACCACTCTACCTCGAGAGTATTGTTATTTATTTTTATATAATGATTGATACTAAGAATCCCTTGAAATGAAGACTTCTATAGTAGACTGGCTTGCCAGCTTATCCATGAGTTAACTCGGCAAGTAATGCTTTTTTAAACAAAAACATAGAACTCTGACTTGGTTTCCCCAATGTCTTGCACAATTTCAGATTGTAAGGCTGTGTAAATATTAGTTCCAGATGGCATCGGTGTTAGTTTTGGGAAGTCGAGACAAACGCTGTTCTTCTTGAAGTTGCCCATGCCACAGTATGCCCAAAGTTTTACAAATAATCAAAAACAGATGGACCCAGCTGAGATGAGTGACAAGCCAAGCAAACAGAGAAGCAAAATTAACCTGGTATCAAGTTTCATCTGCAAACCTAACCATTCAAAAGTGACTGAACCCTCTCAGTCACCCCCACATGCCCCTGCATGGAGTGTCGGAAAAAAGTTTGAATTGTTTCACTTCTTTTCTCATGTTAATTTCAGCCTTTATAGTTTTTTTTGTTTTTTTTTTGTTACAGGTGGTGTATTTGGTGACTGCAAGCCTGATGACAATTGCTGCATTTTACCAATCAGACCTTGCTGATGTGGGGAAGAAAGTTAACCCTAACTGGTTCAGCGAGGAAGATGGCACTGGAGTTGGTGAGGGACTGTGGCTTAACTTTAAATACAGCACAGTGGCTATCACATAACCTCAGCATGGACACTTCAGGGCCTTGTTTACATATTACGTACATGTTAGGTGGACCATGTCAGGGTGTATTAAATTGTTCCAATCAACTATTCCACGTGTCCAAGCATGCCGTTAACAAATTTAATTTGAATAATTGCACATTCATTGCATCTGATAGGTACAAATAGAATCATGATGACAGCAGTTTGTGAAAGCCTGGACCATATTGTGTATATGGCTCATACAGGCGGTCCCCACTTTTACGACAATGCATTCTTGGAAACCAGCAATGTAAATCGGATCTGCGTAAATTTGACCCTTTTTTCTCATAGACAGTCCAAACATCACTTGCTGATGTGTTTTTATATCATCAACGTTAATGATGTCTCGGACTTGAGTCTCTATAGCAGTCTAGGCCTGTCTAATCTAGGATATACATTAATCACAGTGACCCACGATTGTTTCCACCTTGTGGATATAATTCAGAACAGTTTTGAAACTGTTGTACACTGTTTAGCAAATGGAGGTTAAACTGTGGGCATCAGATTGAAACTTTTATTTTGAGATGTATTTCTTGGACCTCTATGAAGTCTGTTTATTGCGGTGATGTTCAAAGTGTTATATATATGCTTATTTAAATAGTTGACAATTGCTTTTCAGTTTAAACCAGTCAACTCTCAATGATGAAAGATAACAGTGGAGGCAGTCTCAGAAATCCTGTTTGCCCAAATGTGGCAGTTGCTGAATTTGCTGAAAGCCTCCCAATACATTTAACCGACATTAAATAAGTCTGTGTCAGCTACTTTACACCAGTATTTAATTAATTTAGCTTGAGTGACGCAGTAGGAAGGTAACAATGGTTGTAGGGAGTCAATGGTTATTCTATAGATAGACTGACCCTTGCTTTTTGAATGTGGACTTCCCCACCTTTGAGGTTGCAGGTTGCCAAGTAAGATAATCTACACCCCATTGCTTGTTTGAGAACTGTTAGATTTAAATATTTACAACATTTATTGAACATTAACATTTCTTTCTTTGACCATTTAGCCCAATATTTTATGTCACAGTTTTAAATCAAACTAACCATATATATTGTTATTACATGTTTATTCTTACTGCAATGTTAACATCAGTTGTATATTTATTCCAGCAGATGGCAGCATTGGAATGGTGGTTTGTTTGTTAATGATTACCATCAGTGGCATGTTGGTCTATGGATGTGTGTCGGTAAGTTACAACGTCCAACTCCTGAGCGTCTTTTACATCATTTTTTTATGACAACGCACCAGCCAGCTGTGACTTGGGAAACATTGCATTTGAATGATGAATGCTGTTGTGTGCGCACTCTGATGTCTTTAGCACCGGGCTGGATGGATGATTCCATTTCTCAGCTATCAACTCTTTGACTTCTCCCTCTCCTGCCTGGTGGTCGTGGGATTCCTCACCTATCTCCCGAAGTTCCGGAGCAGCCTGGAAGAAATGGTAATGTCATCAAAGTGCATCGTTTTAATGCCCGGCCAGTGAGGTTTACAAATAATGGAATATTTAACCAAAATTTTTTTTTCAAATATATGTATTTTTATTATAACAATTTTTTTTTTCAAAACCACATAAAAAGGGTATGCAGCATGAAAGACACACATTTCACACGAGTGCTGCATCAGTTGGCTATGCCCAGCTGCAGACTGCTATGGAATTCCCTGCAAATTCTATAGGCGAGGAGATCACAGCTAAAACATTTGTAGAATTGTGATAAAATATGCCGATTCAAATATAAACCCAAAAATGTTGCAAGTGACCACTTTTCACATTAACAAGTGTCGCATAGTTATGCCTCAACAATAAATACGGATGGAAAAAAAATCCACTGGATTCTATCAATTTCAGTATCATTAATATAATGAGCCAAGAATGTCTGTGTGTAATGCACGTGACGTCACTCCACGTCGACCAGCCCCCCTCATTAATAATCATGAATAGGTGGGGCCCCCCACAGACCCCCGTCATTAACATTCATGAACGGGTGACGTCACTCCACATGAAGAAGGTGGAGCAGAAACAAAAATTTGTTTACGCAAATTAGCTTTCATTTTGACCTTTCTTCATGGAAAGTAAAGCTAATTAAAAAATTAACGCATCAACTAATATAACAAGCCAAAAAAGGCTGTGTGTGTCCAGCGCTTGATGTCACTCCTCATCAGGCCCCCCCCCCCTCATTAATAATCATGAGTGGGTGACATCACTCCACATGGGGCACCCCCACCCCCTAATTAATAATCATGAGCCGATGACGTCACTCATTTGGACCCCGCCCCCACCCTCCATTAATAATAATAAGTGTGTAATTGTTTTCGATTAAATATTTCGGATTAACTGCAATATACACCCGTTCTATAGGCAAGTTTTACAATGGTTAGCCCTATCACTGATCTCCTCAGTGGCAGAGTAATGTGCTTCAGCCTGGTCCGGGAGCCCATACACAAAATTGCTAGATGTACAATGAAATCATACAATGCGCATCATAACTGGAACACTGAAACTGACACCAGTCACTTGGGCTCCCTGTCTGGTGAACATTCTGCCACCGAATATCTGCGGAGACATGCAAATTTGCAAGGCAGTTTACACGTGTTCTTGCCAATGACAATCTACCTATCCACTAAGATCTCAACAGTGGACCTCGTCTCGAACTCAAGTCCCAATCCTCCTGGTGTCACACTGTCGCCATCCTAGAATCTCACCCACATGTGAAAGACTGTTGAAGAATAGAGTGGTACAATGCAGATGTCCAGAACAATCACCTGAAAGCTACAATAACTCTCTCCTGAAGCTCTTTTGTGACAAGCCGATATCAAACTTTGGCGTTTAGCTCCTGAAAATGTTGCCTTACACAAGAATATATCCCGCACCTCTGATTAGCATGGTTGGCTACGTACGATGCAAAATATTTTCAACCTACATACAGTACACAATGGCACATTGTGGCACAAAATCAGATGATCACATTCCCTGTATGTGGTGAATTTACCATCACCTATAGCTATTCTCTTTATACTGGTGGTTAAAGACTTTCATATGTTAAATCAGTTGGTAAAAAAAAATCACAGTTGTAATCCATTTTATTGAAAAATCTACAACAATGGCCATCCTCCCTTCAGTGTGCTTTCTTCATCTTGCTCCATCTAGTGGTAACCAATTCAGCACTGAAACAGGAACTATGTTGATGTTTATAGCACACAGTAATTGCAGTAGGTTTATGAGGCATATCTGTTATTACCATTAATTGTCCCTGTCCATTTTATTGAAGTTGAATGTCTCTCGTTAGTTTGCACTCAATCACCCTTGCATACACAAAACAACACGTGACTAGCATTACAGAAGTTGTTTTAAATTCTTACCATGTGTAAAATCTTCCCTTGTGCTTAGCTTGTTGGTATTTAATCGGTATTTACATTGCCCAGAACTGCAGTAATTGAACAATCCGTTCAAATGTTTCCAACATTGAAGGTGCAGTAAAACATAATTTTTAACATGAAAAAACAACAAAAATATATTTGCAAATATAAAAGACTGTGCTTGAGTGATCTGTATTTTTCTCAAATTTTTATTAGAGATTCACATCAATAATTTTTCCTACTTTGGGATGTAAAGAATGCGGGTATTCATATTATTGGTTCTTTCGGTGAAGTCATGTAGAAGGGAAACAATAAAATAATACAAATATGAAACAATAAAATTATCACGACGTTTCGACTGCAACACAAGCAATCATCATCAGGTGTGAAAAACACGTGACTTTACCGAAAGAACGAAGAATATGAATACCCACAATCCCTGCAGTCACGAAAGCTTTAAATAAAAAAAATGTGGATATTATTTTAATCAGTTTTCAATGTAGAGTCTTGAACCATTCCACAAACTTCTCAGTCTCTTGTATATTATGATAATATAATACTCTTTGGTTCTTTCGGTAAAGTCACGTAGGTATAAAATAAAATCAATATCAAATGTTTATTTTATACCTACGTGACTTTACCGAAAGAACCAAAGAGTATGGATTCCTGGAGTAACGAAAGCTTCAAATCAAGATAATATAATAACCTCAGTTTTCTCAATATAGATTTAAAACTAATTTATTTAGAACTGCTTTTTGTGTTTAGTTTGTTGTCCTTTTCCCGCACCTCCGATTAGCACAGTTGGCTACATATGGTGTGAAAGAAGTTCAATATACATACAAAGCACTGTACATAAAAACAAAGATTAAAAAGTTAATAATTAAAGTGAGTGATTAATTATCAACATTGCATTGACAAGATTATCAGTTTTGCATTACATTTTCTTCCCCGACATGTAAAATATTTGGTACAATGTTAACTAATTCTCAGTATTGAGTTTTTGCCGCTGCTAAAACTTTGAATCAAATGTATCTCTTTCACACTGGGTACGTTTTTTTCTTATTCTCTGGTCTGTGCTGCCCTATCTTGCGTGCAGGATTTCCAGTACAAGGAAACCATTGAGAACATGGACACCACCTGGCTCATCGTGTTCGCTGTCCTGTGCTGTGCGGTGGTGCTTGGATTGAAGGTGCCACATTTGCTCAACGTCACTGCACAATCAATCACGATATGCTAAATGTTAACGTGCCATGTTCAGCAAAGTCCAGCATGGTTTGTTTAACATTGCAATTGTACTTGCTCTTTCAGGCTTATCTGGTGAACTGCGTGTGGAACTGCTACAAGTACATCGTGCACCGAAACTCCCGTGACTTCAGTGTGTTTGCCAACCCAAATGCAGACGTAAGGATAATTATAATGTGTATTATCACACCTCGTTTTCATTTATGGGAAATACCTATGTTGTACGCTTCATCTTTGTGTCTGGCACTGACAACTTACTTTTTTCAAGTTGGCTCAACTTGTGCTGCTTTTAAATTCCTTAATAGGGTGCCTAAGTTTAACTCTCTTTGACAGGAGGCAAGTCATGAATTCAATTTCTGGTTTGGGTTCAACACAGGCCTTGATACCTATGGGTTTGATAATTGAGAACTACTTTTGTAGAAGTCAACATTAGTTGTCCCACAGAGAGGCTGGGTCCCACCATGGAAATGAGGAATGTGCATTGCCGTCTCAGGACCGCCATTAGAAATCATTCAACACCAATGCGCGTTTAAATATAGTGGTACTCATATTATTGACCCTAGAGAAATGAAGGTCTGACTTGGATTTTAACCCACAACCTTCTGATTGTAAGTTAAGTATACTCCTGCAGTGCCACCCAGCTAAGTATACAAATATATTATGCTGAAATATTAAGAGCAATGGTGCTGCAAAAAAAGTATCTGGCAGAAATATCCTTTTTCAACCGAAAGCTTTATTGTTTGTTAGTTTATTTTAAGCATGTGTCAAGTATGAGCAGATCATGTGGGGGATGTTTGTTTTTTTAATGAACAGAAAAGAAGGCATGCTTTCACACATGTACGTAGTCTGCAGAAGACCCACGAGACCGGGAGCTTTTTGATTTCTGTGCCGCCTGGCTCCTTGAATAGGATGGTTCATGGGGTTAAAGTGGAAGAAAGTGTTCTCGACCCATGCTCTGTCAGCCAATTATGCACATGGCGAGGGTCTGGGATGTGGAGCACACACAAGACCCCTTTGTCTAATCCAGAAGTCTATTATGGCCAGGGCAGATAATACTCCGATCTGGATCACTGCCCTCGCCTCAGTGGTAGACCTTTCACGGTCACGGTGCTTGTGCAGAGGTCTTCTACGTTTTCACGACCAATTTCCAAGGGTTACAGTAAATATGGTGTTGATTTCTGCAGGCTATTTGTTTACCGGAGGAATGCTACTTCATAAAAAAAAGTGTAACGGGTATCCTGCAGAGGTAATTTAATAATGCATGTATTTCATGACTACAAGGTGAGGATTTATTTTGTAGTTTTAGTGGGTGAATGTTTATAAATTATATGAATATTACTGCTACGTTTCCAGTATGTATATTACTGTTGCTTAATCTTAAGTTGAAACTCAATATGTTTTCTGTATGATTAAATGTTCGCAGCGATTTTAATTTATCTGGAAGCTAAGAAATGTATGCCCCATGAACAATTGCGCAGTGTAGATATTCATTTTTTGTATATCCTAATAAGATGCATCTCCCATTCAGGACATATCTGCATATTACCTGTTGCAAATTCCCCAATCAAATGATCAGCAGACTCTTTTCCTGATTTTCTCTTCAGAAACACTTGGCAAACCCTTTCCTTTTCAACGTTTATAATGTTTACACTTTATTTCCATGCAGATGGCTAGCTTTCAGCAATATTTATGCATGTTTTAATACCAGACCTCAACTTGACCATAGCATAATGTCCACCTTGCACATTATTGTCAATACACAGATTTGTGTGAATTTCAGCCAGCACAGTACAATCTTGGTCAATTTAAAGAACAGAGCAGTTGCTCTACACGTGAACAGTCTTTCGGGTATTTCAGTTCAGTTGAATATTTTGCTGAAACTGTTGTTAGGCATAACAAGAGAACATATTTAACTTTTACTTAAAGCTGGCAAGACTGTAGAAATGGCACAAGGTACATTCTTTCAAGAGTTTGTCAGATAATTGTCCACCAAAACCAGACACGTGGGAGCGAAGGTGTGTATGCCAACATTGACCACCAGTGTGTAGTGCTCACCATAATTTAAATCCCCTGGCTGATGTGTTGATTATTGAGACGAGCTGATGTAGAAGCATGAAATGCTGGCTTGTGTTAACCTAGCTTTGTTTGGTTTTACTGTACATTGCATGTTGCCCGAGAACAAATTTCAATCTCTGCACAAATATTTCCCTTTGGCTGTGGAAATTGGGTTGCATTTAAAGCTCGATGTGCCGGAATATTGTGCGGCCAAAACTGCACAAGGAAAGGTTTATTTTTCCCATTGATGTGTTCGCATGTTGAGTTGGCCCAGCTGCTGCAGTTTGCCTTGTAAAAACATTCCCTATCAGCAAAGGCTTGCACAAAAATACCCTGCGGTGCTCTGACCACCTACACATGTAAAGGTAGCCTACTAGTGCCTGGACTAAGAGTATCGGATTCATCCATGCTACTGAGAGCATTTTGCCCGTCACGAAGTGGCACAAGAGTCACTTGTAAACGTAAGATCCCCGACTATTGCAGGAAATAGGCTGGTCGCAACAAACGACGCTTGTAAAGTGTAACCTGATCAACTTGGAAGTTTAGGTACTGTATTATTTTGCATGTACACATCCTGTATATTTAAACCACAATAATTGTTCATTTTGAAAACAATTAGATTTTTTGCAATATTAAAACAACGGTCAGCTTGGTTAGTAGAGGGTCATTATTTACCAAAACAGTTTAGTCATGAAATAATTCGAAAAGCATTTCTCCAGTTCTCCAAAACAAGTATGACACAATATTTAAATGATCTATTTTAATAGTGTGGGCAGATGCATGCATACACAACAGTTGCAGAATTATTTTATTTATTACAGTCCGTTCTATTTTTAAAGAGGTATTACTGCAGAGGGTCATGTGAAAGTGAATTGTGTAGATTGTAATGCATTTCCAGAAGGTATGGAATGCTGGATTGTTACAAACTTAGTTGAGACTGCTTATAAGTACAACAATTCTGAAACCTACAGTTTGTGCTTTGAATGGCCAAACATGACAGTCCAGCAATTGGTTTCACCAAGGACGTGGTCAGGATAGAGCTCTACATTGCTTTAGCCTCATGCAAAACACTTAAATAGACCGTCCGCATAATCAGTAAATCAAATAATGTACCTGTTGATGTAAACGCCTAAACCAGGCGCTACTAGTAACTACGAACATGGCTACAGGCTAAACGCATATAATTGATTCTCAGTATGTATAGTTTTAATGTGTTGTCAATTGGAATGAATATTAAAATGCACAAATTACATCACATATTTGTATTTTCCAAAAAATATTAGCTCAGCAGTGCAAGTATACAAATTCTGCCTTTTTTATATAATGCATATCGCACAAAAACCTTGAAGACTCTGTTAAATCACCTTAAAACGTGTTACACGGTATACTGTGTTCTCATTGCCCCTCACCGTGGGTCTGAAGTTGCTATAACACTTGAGTTAAAAAGCCATGATCTGCTAAAGCAATTTTGGGTCTAAAAACTGAATTAATATGTTGAAATATATCGCAAGCCCATCATGGCCCATCATGGCCCATCCCAGCACTCAACCCCATCAAGCCACATCAGACTGTCACACCACACCATCATACTACAGCATCTCATCACACCGCACCATGACACCACAACTTCGCACATGGCACCATGCTCTCACATCACCACACGATCACACCATACCATGTTACCACACCACAACATGCCAGCACAACTACACACCCACACCATCGTATCGAGATCCCAATCGTTCACTGAATTGAATCCGACATTTTATTCAGATGGAGAGTGTCACATCAGGCTATTACGGTGGCCTCTGTCTACGATTTCATTGAGAGCTGCCATCCCAGTTGCCCACTAGGGGTGCTGCAATCAGATTTGTTCAGATTTTGGGCGATGAGATCTTTTACAACGGCAAACCATGCGGCAACCATTGCCGGTGACGATTGCCAGTAACAACTGCCCTAGTGGATGCTGGTATTTAGGATACGCGCGATTGATATTTAAGCAAGGAGATATATTGGCCTTTGTATTCTTCATTTTTAATGTCGTTTGTTATGAAGTTATATTGCATAAATTGTGTATTGTATACAATGTGCTTCATTGATTTGTGCCAATTTGAAATCTTATATATTTCTCTATACATATAGTTATGGTCCCTTTGTGAATGAGGTGTGTTGTTTAAATGCATGTTTGGTTGGATTACATCTACCTTCCCACCTCCCCACCCATTTACTAAACTTATACCTATCAACTTTCCTACCTACCTACTGTCCTACCCACCTGTATACTAACCATCCAAACAACATACCTACTCATTTTCTACATATCCACACGTCTGCTTACCTACCCACAAGCCTGATTGTTTACCGGCTAAACCCACATTCGACCATGGTGATTCTGATTATTGATGTTTGCCGTTGTACATTTTTCCTTGCCTTCCTCACAGTACTACTTGCCACCGAGCTATGATACGGTGGTGAAGATGCCGCTGAAGGAGGAGGAGAGTCCCCCGGCATACACACCTGCCTAGACTTATTGTTCCTCCAACCGTATAAGACCCGCACCAGCCGGCCGCTCAACTGGGCCCATCTCGAGTGTGAAGTTTCAACAAATTAACGAGGGTGATGGAAATATGTCGTTGCACTAACTTTCTTTAAAAAAAAGTTTTCACTTTTTTATATATTAAGGTAATATATTGCACTGTAATTAACCAAAACAAAACATTTAGCCAGATTAAAACTTGTTAAAGTCACAGTTAAAAGCTGAGTCACTATGTACCTTTTCATATGACTAAACGTTTTGTCATGCAATTTTCTTTAAAGAAATTAGTGCTTCCACAAATGGTGTGTTTGAATAGCTGGTTCATCAATACAGAAGTTATTTTTAATGCAAACGTTAACTTCATCTTAGATGTGCTCAGTTGTGTTTTTCTCCGCATTGTTTATGCCATTATGTTTTGTGTTATGGAATCATATTAAATAGCTGAGGGCACACGATTAATTAAATTTCGATGAGAAATATGGTTTTCACTCACATTTTTATTTTAATCATGTCATTATGTCAAGTCAGTTAAACATGCTAAGGGTGGGGGTGTCATGTTACTGAAAATTTTGATTTTGGGTGGACATTTTAATTTGTTGTATATGTTGAGAGGTTTGAATAACCTAAAGGGGTATTGCATTTGTTTCCGCTTTCATTTGTGATAAAAATTCTTCTGGCTTGGATTGGTCATTGAAATTAGCCTTTAAAATAATTGAGTTTCCTCATTATTGTGCTCCTAAAATCTATCAAGACAACGTATTGCAATGTATCTGCTATAAAATGAAATATGAAAAACACTGGACACTTTTACTCAAGTTGTAGTTTTTCCGCTGCATGCCTTTGCACTGTTTTAGTGCGATGAACATTGCTTCACCAGATGACCATTCAGTCTATATGGTTGTGCATGTTCTCAATGGAACGCCTGAGGCCTCGTGTGTTCCCTCCCATGGAACGTAATAGGCTGGATATTGCACTCAGTTTTTACGTAAACGTTCGTATAAACACACTGGAGATTGTATTCTTTAAACAAAAACATTCCCCTACTAGATACATGGTGCTGGATTACTCTGCCTGAAGGAGTAAGAACTAAACACCACTATTAAAAACGCCGATTATGGTTAAAAGGAATCAACTGTCAGGAACTGTAATGTGCTTATTATGTAATGCATCTACAGGTAATGGATGTAAAACGCTGTTTAAGGTGTGTGGGAAACATCAGTTGTGTGCATTGAATTTTGGCTATGCAGATGAAAAACTTAAGCAAATAAAGTAAAAGTGATTCATTTTGTTTTGTTCTTGTCAGTTCAGATGAGTGTAAAAACTAGATGGTTCTTCCCTTTTCACCAAATAATCCACTGGACAATAAATGAGGTCCACAAGAAGATACCTTTGGAAGGATGAATATATACTCTTTGGTTCTTTCGGTAAAGTCACGTAGGTATAAAATCAAATAAATCACGACGTTTCGGGCGCAACACAAGCATCCATCATCAGGTGGGAAAGCATGGTCTTATGTTGAGGCAGACTTTTAAAGGGTCTTAAATGGGTGTAGCTCAGGGGTTATAAAGAAGTGGCCGGTGCTTCAAATCAAGAAGGATGAATATAAACGTAAATACTGTCTGCGCAGGTTTGTTATTCAAGACGAATCGCTGAGTTTGCCACATTGTGTCTACTTAGCGGCTCATTAAACGACGTTAAGGTCACGTCACATCTCGTGTATAATTTTTATCAAAATGTACATAATGAGAAACACCACGTGCCGCTTAAGTCTGTCAGTCACAACACTTGAGTAAATGAGCTTATACAAATTCAAGTAAGGGCTCATTTTGACTGGAAGGAACCAGGGACAGATGAGAATAATACTCTAAAATAGAGCATATCGCCTTCGATTTAGAGTTTATAAACGCCAAATTCGTGCAGGGATATACATGACCAAGTAGGTCACGTGAAATGAAGTTTAATTATGGATTAATTTCAAATAAAGATTCACCCAGACTGGTAGCAGCTTGTTTCAAATTAAAAACAATACAATTTGTACCTTGTGTTTTGGAGATGAATAGGTTTCTAAAATTAACTTAAAAATCACACTCAAGAATTTTATTTTTTCCAATCGTCACTTCTAAAATATTTATTGGCGTATACTTTAATTCGTTAAACTAATGTGGCTCGGTGGCACATCATACTTTGCAGACGTAGTCCAAATGGGCAGGGAGATATTCTTAAACATTTTAGGATGGGCGCATCAATGTGACGAATGCGCAGAGGACGCCCAATGAAAAGCATGGCTCAACATCAAGGAGGATTGCAAAGAGACTGTGCAAACAGAAAATCCAGGAAAAAACAGCAAAATATTCCAGAAAAAGCACCGTACACCAACGCTGTATGCAAAAATCCCAGTGGGATGCAAGTCAAACAACAACAACCACAAGACAACTTAGATTAAGGTCATCAGTCTAACTCGTACTACAACAAACAAACATGGCCAAACCAAAAAACTTTTTTAAATCACCAAAATAAAGCCATAAAAGCAATGTAACAGTGATCGTAGGAACTGTGACCGAATTTTCACAATAAACGACATTAACAACATGTACCACCTAACCCTGCAGCCCAAGCTGGCTGCATGAGTCACTCCACAAGGCATTGAAGAAGAAGGTGTCCAGGTGGTTCCGTGGCAGAGTACTCAACTCACTACTCAACGGTCGTTGGTTAAACCCCAGGTAGGAGTGAACACGGTCAAGCATCCCTCTCAAGTAAATTCAAACTTCCACTGTGTGGAAGGCCGGTCGTGCCTGTGCTATGTAGAGACTGACCTCTTGCACAGAATGTGCAAGAACTTCCGAAACCAACAAAAGGCCACCAGCAGATTTGAGCACCAGTCGGTGATAATTTTTGTTCGGAATTGTTTTTATTTTGACATAAGGATTCAACATAATACAAACAGGTTAGTTTGACTTAGCAGCACATGGATTAGTTCAAATTATGCTTATAGCCTGCTCTTGAAATGTACACATTTGTAAGTTATTTATAAATACTGTGTTGGTGACTTGGCTGTGATATAAATACATAGTTTACATCTTAACATAAGCTACTTTAGGGTATATGTTCTCGAGCTAGACCTCATTTGAAAACATCTAAGCTTAATTAGCCTATACGTATATACTGTGTCTGACACTTAGACAACCCCTAACGCATAGAAACACTTGAAAAACACATTGTATTGTAAACTATTCTGAAGAGTTTCTGTTCGGTGGAGAGTTTTCCTCCCACGATAGGAATGTGGAATTTCCACCTCTGGCTTAGGGCAGGAAATTGAAATGTCTGGCCACCAAATGCCCACGTGAGCATGGCAACACCATTGGTCCGATTGATATGGAGGTGATATGTGCATGTTTGCCCGATTTGACAACCAGCATGCTCATGTCTCCATCACCAATACCAGGGTAAATGGCCAAGGAGGTGTGTTTCGGGCCATTACGTCGGGATGTAAATTTGGCACGTTGACTTTATTCGCTGATTGGCGAGCAGATGGAGAACAGGCGTCAGAGGAATCAAAACAATGACATGCACGCGTTAACGACTATTTTTTACTTAATGGCCGTGTCGTGACATTTAATCTAAATAAGCCCATGAATTTGAACGGACAGTCACAGATATACTGTTTCATTCTTGTACATTACACAATACACTATATTGTATTCGTGACAGTTTAAATACCCAGTGATCGGACATAAATCGCAGTATTTAGTGTGCCTCTGTGAATGTTATGACTCCGACAACTTGCCGATTTTTTTTTTCAGTGTGCCACGTTTGCATGCGTATTTTTGTATTTGTTTTTACAGGGCCCTATAGTGTAGATATTTGGCAATGTCCAGCGAACGTTCTCGCATCGGCTGGATTTGTTGCGTCCACCTCACATTGGAGGCCTCTGTATTAAACTGTGAAATATCTGGCGTTGCCAACCTGTTACCTTGCGATTTAAGAGAATATAAAAAAAAATATGCGAATGTACAGCTGCAATAATAATAAACAGCATATTTAAGTTTTCTGATTTTATGCCACCAAACAACTTGAAAAAAACAACTTACTGTTGATGTGTGATTTAGTAGCCATGAAAAGTTCGAACCCACATACCCCATGGCTTTGCCAGGCCATTATGACTGAGTGACTTACAAATATGAATCAATGGATAAAAATTCAAAGTTCTCATTCAAGCACGCGGTTTATTCCCAGTAGCTTGTTATATAAAACAAATTCATTTACCCCAACGTTGCAGCCGTTACAGATGACAAACTAAAGGAAAGTTCCACTTGAGGTGCTTTGTGCAACCATCCACAGATCCATATCAAGGTCATCCTGACCATAAGGACCGCATTCTGGCCTCCCCTATGTCAATGGATCCACCACCACCCATTCTCTTCTGCATTCCATGTGGCCGATATGCAACAGTTTACTTTTAAGATTGGCCCATCAATTTATGGTGACTGAAACTCACAAGGATCTAGCCAAAATGTCATGGTATACTGTGCGAAAAGTATAATCTGAGCATTCATCAACTTTCCCAAACCTCAGGGACATATTATAACGGTTGGCATCCAAATATTGGAGGAAATTTTATTTTAAATTCATAAAAATTAAAGGAGTGTTCAAATGTCTGGGTATGCATTAGTCACATGCTTGCACAGAGGTTGGACGTATGTCTGTCGAAGAGCAATGTTTGCATTTCATACATCGGCGGTCTAGACTTGGGTATAGTGTTACACTTAATCGGACAGCTGTTTATTATTATTATTTTTATAAAGGACAGCGATCCTTTTAAGAACTTTACGAAGCAATGTGGTTAGAATTGCTAAACTGCCTCCGAGTAAAAAGTGTGTTGAGAAAACAGCATCTTACGATGTGTGGGAGGATAAATGGTTGACGCAGTTGGCATTTGAGTGAAAGTCAGGAGAGGTCTCTGGAAGAAGAAAAAAAAAGCCACCAAAGGTAAAAGCGTATTGCCTTCAAATTGCATCGCAGTCCCAAGCATTGCCACGGATTTAAAGCACCTAATTACTTAATAGTGAACGTGTGGGCACCGCAGGTTAAAGGTCGGACACACACAAATGTGTGCAATGTCAGTAAACGTAAATCACTGTCTTCACACATGTTCACACAAAACATCGTGGCCTGTGGTTTTACACGCTTCCGTTTACAACAGTAAACCTGCTTAAATGTGAAACTCCAATCGCAAGGTTTGCCATGTTGACACGTGTTCCTTTTAATCAGATTTATTTTCGCAAAAACGTGGCGATTTAATGACACAGCAATTTTTAATGAGTCTAGCTCAAAGCGATGGAGGTAGCTTGTGTGAGATGCATCACATATAGATTTTATATGACAGGAATTATGCAGTATGCATACGGTATATACTTAGATGTTTAATATAAACTCAACAACTCCATGCACATTATTATTATTATTTGTATTGTGTGTAATGGGACAATCTCTATGATAATACATGCTGCATTCTATAGTTGAGTTACATCGTCAATAATAATAATAATTTAAAAAATGTTCCGCACAGTGAAAGTCAAACTAAAGTGAAAGCAGTTTCCAAGGTACTTATTTATCTCCATATAGCCACAAGCAGCAACATTTCCACATTCCTATGGTGAGGCTCAAGTCGATCCATAGGACAATCTCTCTCTCTTTTGTATGGCATTTTGAATAGCAACTGGCACAATGTTACAACTGTATGTTGAGTTTGGTAATCCATGCGATAGCGTCAGGAGTTGCTTGATGCGTAACATTCGAGGGCTCTCACAAATCTTTCTGGACTCATGTGAATGGCAATCACTGTTGACTTTGCACAAAATGGTACTTATTGTAATGACTACAAAGAGACGAAGAAACGAATCTCCTCCTGGCCGGGGATTTGAACTTCAACCTTCCAATTGCAATCCTGACACTCTAAACTCCTATGCCACCCGGGCCAGATCGTTCAACACATTTCACAGTGTTACGTATGCACCTCTTGCTATTGGAAGAAGCAAGCTTCATAAAACCTTTAAAACGTCTAAAAATAGATTTCTGAACCAGGAGTTGAGGTGCATAGAGTCTTAGAGGGCAGGCAAACATAGCTGGAAATGTTGGCGGATGGGGATACAATTTCAAGGACCCCTTGCGCTCCCTCGCCTTGGCCTCTGCCGTTATCTATACATCAAGCGAGGCGCGTGATCACACATATGGTCCCTACTACCCCCACCCCCTCAACAGATTTTTCATTCACTCGACCCCCTGCATTGCCCCCAAAGCCTGCATGACTGCGTAAGAGACACGGTGTCGATTTCTTTAATATCAGTTGGCTGTAAGAAAGTTTGACCGCACAGTAACGGGGGAAGTTCAGCCGAGATAATAACATGCGATCGTATGTGTGTATGTTTGTGTGTCTATGAGTGTGTGTGTCTGTGTCTGTCTATGTGTGTTTATGAGTGTGTGTGTCTATGTGTGTGTCTCTGTGTGTGTCTATGTGTGTGTGTCTGCGTGTAATGATGAACAAACACAGACAGCGGTAGTGTAGCGGTTTGATTCCCCTTAACGGCCAATACCAGTGACGATACAGATAATTATCTGTACCGGTCCTGAGCCTCCCCTAGTTCGACTCAGCATCAAATGAGTACCTGGTGCGCTGTGCCACTGGGGAGACAAAGGCGGCCGGGCGTGGTGCTGGCCACCCACCCTCTCGTGTGCCGTTCTGGCCTTCATAGGTGCTCGCTAACACCACTTGCCCCGACAGTCTGTTAAGGCTATACAGGGGGGTTCGTTGTCTTTTGTTCGATGCGGAGAGCCAATGGCTTAGTGGTTAGCCCCTACTGCCCTATATTTTTGGCAACCCCAGTTTAATTCCTGGCCATGCACAACACCGGTGGTGAGTTGAGCCTGGGCTCTTGGTGCTCCGGGTTGACTCGGTGTTAAATAAAGAAGTTACTTTTGCGGTTTGTCAAACATCATCGCTAGGTTGGGGCTCCACATCGGTCAGGCTTCATATTGGCCACACCACACCCTCATGTGGCCTTAATAGGTGCTTGCCAGCCACACTTTCCCCCAAAATCTACGTGGTTATGGATGAGCTTTTGGTGCATAAACTGTGCATTAATGACAATACGTTTTGAATATGTAACATTCAAAGTACACGTTCATGTAATTCTAGATTTGAAGCTTTCGTGACTGCAAGGATTCATACTCTTAGGCTCTTTCGGTAAAGTTACGTAGGTAAAAAATAAAAAATACAATTAATATGTTTCAATACTTAAGCATTTATGCAAATTTAAACGAGGCGATCGTGTTGTTGCGATTAGTTGTGCGGAAGGAAGTCACTGCAGGAATTCAGTCAATGTCGTATATATACGGCATTTTTAAAAAGTGAAAATGTATGTATTTTCCACCCACCATTGCTGGCTACTGCTCACGTGAATGTGGTCTGTATTCACACTCAGTTTGTAGGCAAGCAGCACTGTGGTGTAATTGTTTCATGTGTTTATTTGTCCTCTGTAACCCAATGGTTGAGTGCTTTGTCCCGTAGAGAAACGAAGGTATTTACCATCCCTGCCCCCAACTCTTTCAGCAATAACTCCTCACAGCCCAACATCACCCACCCGCCCCACTATCTACAGATATACACGCATACTTTGAAAACTACGGGGATGTTCATTACCTTTTTTATTATTACTGAGTGAGAAAGAAACATTCAATTATACCTGACAGTTAACTCTCATTTTCAGTCAGGGAAAAGATGGACATTCTTTTTTTTCCTTTGCGAAGTTCATAAATATGAACTTATTTTTACCGTATTCTCTGGAGTTAAAGAAATATGTTTCCCCCCCTGAATATTCTATTTTTTAAGTTCTGGGTGCATTTTATAATCAAGTAGCTGTGTGAGTGACCAGATTTGTGTAAATGTATCGACACTGAGCACAGGTTTTGGGTGAGTCTTACTTTCCAGAGGATATACTCATCAAGAGAATACGGTAGTCGATGTCAAAATCTCACTGAAAATACTTCCTCATCTTGATTTTATCATTACATATGTTACATCCCAACTATTTAGCTATCAGATTCACGGCATGTGGCAAAGCCCCCTCGAAAACTGCAGATGATAGAGATCCTGATCCTATAGCATGTCTGAGAATGTCACTGGAAGATGACATCAAAGCTATGCTTCTAGTTTCACTTCAATAGAACTCACTTGCCCAGCATTTCACGATGATTCGTTGCGCTCTGTAAGTAGTGCTTGATCAGTCCTTAACATGGGGTGGGATGGTATGTACAGTATAATGGAGACTCAAGGAGCTCACATTTACCGAATGGTTGAGCGTTTTAGAAGGCCCACCTTTAAATTGTATGTTATTCTATCCCTGCGTATGGTATATATGTTCAGGAGTTAAATGCCAATGTCGAGGTCTGCTGGCCACGAGAGAGTTTTGTCTACTTTTGCTATTCCTCCTCTGTTGAAGGAACGCAGACTCCAGTGGTTTACTCAGAATAAGAATCTCTCTTTAGACTGGAGCAATCCGATGAGCCACGAAGCTCTGTTTCACTGATGTCCTGTATTACTACTACAATGAGCCAAGAATGTCTGTTTGTGTGTAACGCGCGTGACGTGACGTCACATGACCCCCCCCCACCCCCGTCATGAATATTCATGAGCGGGTGGATTTTTACACTCACGAGAAGGTCGAGCGGAAATAAAAAAAAAAATCCACAAATTCGCTTTAAGTTTGACGTTTCTTTATTGAAAGTTAATCTAATAAATAATTATACGCAACAAAGTGGATTTGGTGTCTTTATTTCTTCAACACTTGAGACAAAAGGTAAGTCTAATTTATGCTTCTACATTATGGCAAAATAGTCATTTATCGGTGATTGTATCGAATTCCAATTTATTTCAACCTCAGCGACCGAAAGCAGAAGATAATAAAGTATCGGAACAGTGAATTTGCACAAATTGAAGGTCAGTAATATACAGTGCTACTGTGACATGAAGTGAGGTGTTTTATGATGTAGTTTTTTGCAATAATCACTGCCATTAATACAGTGCTACAGTGAAATGCAGTGAAGTGTTTGATGACATACATTCGTGCTAAATGTTTTTGTAAATATTACAGCTTCCGTCCTAGGACGGGCAAACAAGCCAGTACTATATATGGTCCACAGTATTCGTGCAGTGATATGTTGTGTAGGCACTCCCACCCTCATCCAATATGTCTTGCTGAGATTGTAGAGTAGACCAAATACACTCTCGTGCACCCACTCATTGAAGCCATGGCAACAGTGGCATGAACAAGCAATTTCAGGCCTACACCTTTACCTAAATCTGACAACCCTTAGTAATGACAAGCATTTAGCAGATGGCACGAGCGCTTGACTCACAACCATAGGGTTCCAAGTTAAAATCCTGGTTGAGGGTCGAATGAGACTGAGACTTGCTACATACGGTGTGAAAGAAGTTCAACAAACATACATGTCTCCCATATCACTAACATAGGCACCACTGTGGAGAGATTCAATCAAGAAAATTGTCCTTTTTAGAGACTGCCCTTCATCGTGGGAATATCTAATTTTCATCACCGGCTCATTGCCAATAACATCATCTGAATGATACTCCAATATTAGTTTTAACATGTGGACACTTTGACTTATCGTATTTTTTAATTAAAGAACATGCTACACTCTGCCTATTTAAATGTCTATTCACAGCAATATCTGACTTGCCTTAAGTAAATTCAGCACGAAACAGGTTAAAACGCAATCCCCGTTGTGACAACTGCCTGGCCTGTTAAAGAGGGGGTGGGGGGGGGGCTCTGCAGGGGGGATGCTAAGCAGATGTTGGTGCAGTCAGAGAACAATTCTTAATAGACGAAGATGCAGGGAATGCCATCACCGTCACGCAGCCCAGGGGAATGTAATTTATCGTATTATGTGGGCATGTCCGCTTGTTTTTCAACGGTTGTGCCACGAGACCAGTGGCTGACAGCATATACCACTGCTGCAGGGAAGCCTCTTTATTTTGACTTTGTGTTGTCCAAATACATTCTACAGGTTAGTTTGTTTTAAAGCTAATCCGCCCCGAGTCAGTACCGTTCGCATGCCTCCGACTTCAAAGTGCCCTTCAATCCATGTTGCCCATTATCGGCTTTTTTATATAACATACAAGATTTCACAAAAGTTTAATCCTTCCACTGACTTACCTGCATTAAAAAAACACATTTCTCACATACTGCACACCGTGGGAATGGCATTAAATAAAGTGTGCCACGCTTTGTGCAGGGGAAGTTAAAATGACTCCTGCGTTCTGTTACACAAGCCGAGCAAGCCTGTACAATAAGGCGCCTGCTCACTACCCCCGAATAAATACTCAATGAATGATCCTTTCTCCTCTCCCTTTTCACAAAAAACGGCGGTTTTTTGGGTATAACTGATGCCTGTAGCCCAATGCTACGAATGAGAAAAAAGGATAACAGTATGCACGATTGTGTGTGGAATGAGTAAAGGAATACATAATGAGTAAGGGAATGCTGCTCCTTTGGCCGCCATTTTGGGTCGCTTTGTATTTGACCCAGACAAGAGATCAAATATAAAGAGTTGGATTTGCTTGATTCCGACAACGTCGGCGTTTTTGTGACTGTGGTTCACGGGATTGTGGTCATATTTAGCATCAGGCAATCAGACACTCCGTCATAATCTATTTTTGCAAGAAAAAGGAACTAATGCTAAATGCCAAGCTTATAATATTGTCATTCTATCCAAATAACCCAGCCACGTATTACAAAAAATGCACACAAGTCGATTTCTAGTAAACCTATGAATAGAATTGGCTCATCTGCATGGAAAAATGTTGCGTTGTGTAGAGTATACATTTGAGAAGTTTATTTTGTCAGCCATAAACGCTGAGTTAGTTGTGTGTGCCTAAACCATAGACGGTCGGGGGAAGGGCGTTTAATGACATTTCTATTCATGCAGACATGGCACACGAAGGGGTAATGTGGCCAGGAACTGGTCATCTTTGTTCCTTCAGTGCTGATGTTTTGACACACTACACCATATACTCATCTTATGCTGCATTGATCCACAGAAGACCCAGGACAGATTCAGATACCAGGCTAAAAATGTAATGCAGGTTGCTGGATTCGCAATGCAGTGTATGAGCGACTGCACCACTGCTCCCCACATTGAGACTCCGAAGGGAAGCACTATGAAAAATTGTCTTTTCAGTCAAATGAACAAAATTATAAACTTACTCAGGCAGAACTTTAGAGTGGCAACATTTGAATACATGTGTAGTGTAATAGCGCCGTCTGGTGGACAGCAGCAGCAACTGTGGTGGACAGAGTGCACACGCCAGTGAGGGTGTGCACGGCATGTGGCAGAGAGGAGGAACTAGGACAAGCATAACGAAGGACCCCATCTGGAGGCCCCTGGAACCTGCTAGCGGATTAGAGAATGGAGGCGTGGTCAGGGCGGAGTCAGGCTGCGCTGGTAGCATTAAAGGAGCCGAGAGCGGGAGCTCAAGGCTGCCGGTTCTGGGAGTGGACTCGTCTCGTCGTTGCTGTCATTTTGTCACCATTGTCGCTAATCGTCTCTGCTAGATATTGCGCTATGAAGGAGAATAGTTGGCTATCTCAGTCAGTGCCGTCAGTGTTAGACGGCTAGTGTTGTGTACAGGCTAGGCTAAGCTACTGTGGAGAGTGTGTGGACGAGACCGTGAAAGTTGTTAATTAAAAAAGTGCCTCCTCTAAACTCTGTCTCTGAATCGTTGACACTACAACTGGTGTCAGAAGTGGTTGGAAAAATTTGATAGGCATTAGGGTTTAGGTTGCAATGTTGAAGTGGTGGAGACCATACAGTTGCTGGCCATCATTTTGCTTGCAGAGGGCACAGTGGGGCCGACGGGTGCCATTTGGTGTGGGATGCGAGGCACATCAGAGCTGTCGTTTTCAGAGCTGATTCCCGCGGCAAAGACCACACGGTTGCTTAGTGCCATTTTGCCCACGGAGGGCATGGCGTGGTCGGCGGGTGCCATTTGGGAAGGGACGCGGGATGACGCTAAGGCGGCGATGCAAGGAGCTGCATGTTGACCATGAGGGCTGCCTCCCGTTCGGGAGTTTATGGCAACAGGAGGCGATTGGATGGCGTTCTCTCATCGCTTCGGAGCAGCTTGGCTGTCTGTCGGGTGGAAGGCCCTCGACGACAATGCATTGGCGGCCATCCCAGAAGGTGATCGATCAACTCTCCAGTGGGCATAGGCCCAAATGACGGCAGTCGTCGACCCGCCGTACAACGCCCACAGGAGATTTTTTCAGTGGAAGCGGGGGGAGGCTGAGACGCCTCTCGCTTTTCATAGTGCTCTACTGGCATTGGGGCAGGAGGCATATCCCCACATGGACCGGACAGCGCTCGACTCCTTAGCAGTGGAGATGCTGCTGTCTTTGGCACAGGAGTTGGGGGTCGTCCTGACAATCACGGAGGACGACGAATTGACATCCTTGAAGGTGGCCCGGTGGATTCAGGCCCACGAAAACATGCAGCAATGGCCCAAGGTGGCGGCTTGGACGGGGGATGCCGAGGCACAGGGGCCCACATGCCGGGAGGTGGAGATAGTGGCTGCGGTGTACGGCCATGGGCCGCGTGGGAAGGGCTACTTCAGAAGGCCGACGAGATGGAGTTGGCAAGAAGGGCAGCCCCTTCCACCCTGGAGAGCCACGGCAACCTGCATTATGGTGTGGTCGGCCGGGCCACGTCGCAAGAGAGTGCCGGGGTGTTAATGCGACGTTGATAGCGCCACAGACGGCCTCCACCCTGCCGGCTTCTGCTCCCCAAGCCCCACAGGATCCGAACCTTTGATGATGGAATATATTCCGAGGTCGCATTGTGCAAGGGATCGGAGGCTGGAGCTCGGTCAAATGCTGCGAATGAATCCAGGGAAGGGCCGCGTCCTTTAGGCCGTTCTTTTTTTAGTTCCTCGGAGCCCCCAAGAAGCACAAAATCCTACCCAAGGTGAGGGACCGGCGTCAAGGACTCGGTTAACATGAGCAATGACCGGTAAAATGGACTCTCCCTTGTTCTGTCTGATTGGGGAAAAATGCCGTGCTAAAGGGTAATGGATGCTGAGAAGGGGTTGCGTGGTGCTGCTTGCTTTGTGTTCGTGGTTGTTGTTGTTGATGGGTTTTTTTTGCTTGCGCCGCGCACTGAGTGTCATGGCGGTTGTGTTGTCAGTTCGCGGGGGAGGCGTCATGGTAGTGCTGTCTCTGACGGGTTTTCTTTTGCCTGTGCCGTGCGTCGAGTGTCACGGCTGTTGTGTTGTCGGTTCATAGGGGGGCGCTGCAGTCGTGCTGTGTGCCTGCGAGAATGCCAACTTGCTCAGGTGGAGCAGTTGTTGGGTTGTTGATTCGCGGGGAGTATCACGACTATGGTTATGGATGGTTATTATGTTTTGTATTTTTTTGGTGGTTTTGATGTTCCTTGGTTGTGGGAGTTGTTCTGCTTGTCCACCCAGTTGCGTTGCTGTGTATCAGCCGGGACGGTTGTTTTTTTAACTAGGGGGGGGGGGGGGTGATGTAGTGTAATAGCGCCGGCTGGTGGACAGCAGTGGCAAATGTGGTGAGCAGACAGTGTACACTCCACTGAGGATGTGCACAGTTTGTGGCAGAGAGGAGGAACTAGGGCAAGGGTCACGGAGGACCCGATCTGGAGGCCTCTGGAACCTGCTAGCGAGTTCTAGAAGGGAGGCACGGTCAGGGTGGAGCCAGGCCGCGCTGGTAGCATGAAAGGAGCCGAGAGCTGGAGCTCGAGGCTGCCGGTTCTGGGAGTGGACTCGTCTCATCGTTGCTGTCATCCCGTCACTATGAAGGATAGTAGTTGGCTATCTCAGTCAGCGCCGTCAGTGTTAGACGGCTAGTGTTGTGTACAGGCTAGGCTAAGCTACTCTGAAGATTGCATGGACAAGACCGTGGAAGTTGTTAATAAAGAAGGTGCCTCCCAAAAAAACTGAATAGCTTTTGCGCAACAATGTTATAATTTATTACGACTATAAAATCAACATTAGCATCACAGATCTGTCTCTCCCCACAAAAAAAGTATTATACAGCCAATCGGTCTAATGGCCTTCTGGGAGTACGTTCTTTCAGCTCCGTTGATTCAGTAGAAACTGGTCCAGAGTTTGCTGCTAAAACTATGCACTCCCACAATGCTGTAGGGCCAATGAGTTGTATAAGAATAACTTTTATTTTTTGTTAAGAGATGTTGGGATAATGGTTGAAAATGTAAAGTGTGTGAAAGTTTTTTTGATCAAAAATATTTCCATTGTACAAATACTTCCACATCAAAACTACATTGTGTTTACATTTAACACACAGGCAATATATATATTTAACAGAAAATAGTGTTGAATTTAAATGCATGATGATAATATTTCCTGTACTTCATGAGTGTGCACGTTCTGTAAAATTATATTAACAATAAATCCGTCCTGTCGTTTGGCTGTTATCTCCGACTCTCTGCGTTTCATTGCCCTGTTGAGTGCCTCTGCATTAACGGGCTGGGTCTCACTAACATGGCCACCTGTGTTCCCTTAGCCTCGATGTATCTATGGTTCTGGCTGTGTGATAGGCTGTGTGTCTCACTGGCACGAACACCGTTAGCGGTGGTTCTCTTGTGTGAACGCGCTTGCCTCTCACAGCTTGTGTTACACATAGACATGAAATTAGCTTCCTAATCTTCCTAATCTCTCTGCCTAATCTCTCCCAACAACATAGTGATAATCTCCGATTAACACTGCTGTTGTGTGCATATGCGGGGACGATACTCTTATGCAGCGACGGAAGCTCATTTCATGCTAATTTCTCTCCATAATCTCTCTCTCCCTAATCTCCCCCATTAACACAACTGACGTGCTTGCGTGCAGGGATGGAATTCCTTTCCATCTCAGACCCTGCCTGCTTGCTCATCGCCAACATATATAACCTCTTGCTGTAACAGCTCTCTTGCTGTGTTCTTCCTGGTTCAGAATTTCTACATGCTGGATTATTTTTTCCGCCTGAGGACGACCGCTTGTGTTGCGATCAAAACGTCGTGATATATTATTTTATTTTGTCTACCTACGTGACTTTACCGAAAAAACAAAAGAGTAAGGAATCAATCAATGCTGATAAGGCAAAACATACTAAATTGGCATTCAGTTCTTGATTTTGGCTTTATATTTGAATATTCCGGTGCATTCATGAGTGCAATGCACATTGCTGTGTATACGAGACCTATCAATCAAGAGAAAATTATTGGGTAGTGCAGTGGTTAGAGCACATGACTTGCAATCAAAGGCTGCGAGTCCAAATCCCAGGGTTAGGAAAATGGGTATCACTTCATAATAAGTCAACAATGGTGTCTTACAGAGTGCTTCGCCCCATGCATAGGATTTAGTATTTCCATCACTGCTTAAGGGCTGTATACATAAGAACACCGAGTTATTCGAAGTCATTACAATGTCAACGCTTTTAATAGTGGGGAACATTTACAAGTTTATTTTCAAAATAAGCCTAAGTTGGCTTATGCAGGACAGGTTCCTCTCGCGCGTTACTTATAATTTTAACGAGATATTTGCGTTGGAAAGGTCCAAGTGGGGATTCTCATCAAGATGAAGGGAAAGCAGCCCTGCCAACCATTTCAATGAGCGACATTTACCTGGCGTTATTCCACAATGCACAAACTAATAGATCCGTTTTCCCTATTTTTTATACGCTGAGAATATGCGGTACGTACAATTCATATACGTGTTCTTACACAAGTGAGAATTGGTTGATGCTCAAACACAATTAATAGTCCAGAGCCAGCACTACAAATTCCACAAGACTATGGTGGATGTCAGCCTCCACAGGGCCGTATTATCCAATGTGCCACAGTAGGCACTGTTCCTAGAGCCTTCGAAAACTAAAGGGCCTACGAGAAACAAAAAATATTACCATGTGTTTTTTTGTTTGTATGATAAAAGCAATCTAACCAAGATATCTTCTTTAATAATTAGCAATAACATCTTCAAATGGTGTTGTTTTCCTCACAATCAAGCGAGTGGCAGCGGTGATAGTGACATGGGGCAGCAGCAGTACCAACTGGAGAAAGTTATCACTGAAGGCCTACGAAACAGAAGTGCCGAGGGCTTACAAGAACCTTAATCCGGCCATGAGCCTCTCAACAGTAGAGCGTTGACTTTCCATAAAGCGGTGGCCATGTTAATTTCGTACTCCAGAGGCACGAAGGACTCAATCGACTCTCAACCTTGATTCGAAGTCAGAACCTTACAAGTGTACAATACTGGCGCTATCATACAAATGTAGTGACATAGGACATAACTACTGTATTGGCCCGTATGGGGGCTGGAGGTGGGTGTCATGGAGGTTGTGTCAGGCCATGGACACTGTACGTGAACCCGACAAGACACGTGACCGGACAAAGGGGGGCTATGAGCCCCAAGTGGGAGCTTGGGGGGTCACGTAGTTGAGGACCAGGACCTTCCCGAAGGAACGAGAAGAGAGGCGTGGCCTGGGTGGAGCCGGCCACGACACAGCGGTTATAAGCGGGGTGTGGACGTCATCATCGGTCCCCGATCGCCGTTCGTGACCAGGCAGCCCGTTGCCTGCCTTGGTCACGCTGTGTAGTGTTCCCAGAGTGTTAGTGAGATTAGGAAGGTGGTCACCACCTTATGTATAGTGTTTACATTGGTTACTGTTATAATAAATAGTGTTGCCTCCAAGTTGTGTGTGTGCCTAATTCGAACCCACTACACAAATATGGTGCTAAGACTGGTTACTATGGCACTAGTGTCGTGCTGTGAGTATGGTGTTATGGATAATTGACATGGACTGTGAATCTCAATTTTCTGCTAAGGACTCCTTTCTCAGAGCTATATCACACCGGGTTTGTGAGATGTCAAGAAATCAGATTGTTGTGTGATAATAAGTCTGCCATCACAGTCGTTTTTGTCCATCAGGACTCGCCAGGTTAAAACAAAATTGCGTGTCACTTAGCGGCACAGCATTGCTTCACGGGTCCGACAAAACCTCTATCTTCATGAACATCCGACTAAAGGATGATGCAAACCTAAAAAAACGTGCTTTATCCAGTGGATATTTACCTAATTATAGTCCACGAGCCAGATATCTCACTTGCCGGTACCAACTGACGTGGCATCACTTTAGCGGTTCTAGTTTCTTGACGTGGTCAATAACAGCGAGTTACGTGAGAACTACTCTAAATGAGTGAGTTATTAAATAACGCACTGGTATTAGTCGTAAAAATACATCTGTGCAAATAAAGTGTTTGGTGCGCCTTTTGGCGTCATCTGGTCCTACACCATGTGAGACTAGGCTCTAAGAAAAGCTGTCTCGGGTGTGGACCAATCAATTTCAAGGACAGTGCATACATTATCAGAGTTGTGTTTTTTGTTTGCATTCCGACCGACGGTATTGTGATCAATGCAAACACGACTCGTAAAAAAAGTGTCAGTTTTGTTGCCAGATAAAAGGGTAAAAAAACAATTATCAAAGTGTTTGTTACCTGCATCTTCCCGGCTGACCAATATCAGTTTGAAGCTTCATGAATGAGAAAGAACACTCTCAAGTGACGTGACTGCCAGGCATGTTGCAATCGCGCTCTGTTGAAGTCACTGCAGTGACGTTGCAGTGACATAAACGGTGTAATAACACGTGGCTCATGCATTGGCAGCTCCTCAGTCAGCTTCACATCAATGCACAACACTCACCAAGTGCGGGCCACCTGTGGCACGGAATGTAGCTTCACCCAGAACTACCCCCTGTAGCCCAGAGCTACTTATCAGCGCTTCAAGATGTGGTTGCATTTAAAGACACGAGAAAACCATGGCAATTTAGGTGTACAAATCATCTGGATGCAACTGCATCTCTGTCGTGAACACAAGTGCGGGACACATTTTTTTCCGTGGTGTTTGGCGATGAGTATTTACGTGTGGAGTGAGGAAGAGAGGTTTTGTGGATGACAGTGAACACACTGGGTAGCAAAAAAACAGTCATAGATGGAGGATGCACTTTGGTTCTCTCGGTAAAGTCACGTAGAAAGAAAATAAACTAAATAACAGAATACGACAATTCGATTGCAACACAAGATGCTATGCTAATGGGCGTCTTCTGGACCAAGAGATATTGTCCTTTAAACTGCGAGAGGTGTGTAAGGTTATACGAACAATAAATTGTTCACAATGAAACAAGGACACACGTATTTTTATATTGTGATGATTTATCTCGTGCTATTGGGTCCGATAGTGTGAAGGCACGCCCTCTCCATATCTCAGGCTCCAGGAGGGCAGCAGTGAACATTAATGACTGTACGTTACGGTACTGTACTGATGATTCCTAATAATAATAAGCATAATGCAACGAGTCTAAAGGTTAAGAATGAAACACCACCAAGCTTGGAGCGTATATTTAAGCTGGTTTGGAGGGGGGGAGGTGGGTTGCGTTGTGGCCGAAACGTCGTGAGAATTATCTTATTATGTTTTATTTTTATTATTTTATTACTTCCCTTCTACGTGACTTTACCGAAAGAACCAAGAAGATGAATCCCTGGAGTCACGAAAGCTTTAAATCGAGATTTAAGTCTAAAGGTTGTGCATATCTTTCACGGCTGGCTGAAGATCGTGCACATTTTCGTTCAATGTATTCAGTTTGGTGGCCCAAGACGAAAATTACCACAATGCAGTTCTGCTGAATTGGTGGATTTCGCACGTGCAATGCAATTGTGTGTTGTTCAATAGACGGTATTTGTTTTTCGACCTCTACGAATTCTTCTATTGTGATGGAATTTCTCGTCACTTACAAATTTGAACGGTTCCGTCTCAAACGAAATATCCTCAAACTCATTCTTTTTCTAGTGCCTCGTGTAGAATGTATCGCTTCTTCATTAAAAAGGATCCTTTATTAACACACATAAAATGAAGCGGCATTGAATGCCTTTACTGTGAACTGTTAATATAAAAAAATATTTGAAAGCACCACTTTGTTCTCGTACAGGAACAGCTCCAGTGCCTGTTATTGTAACCTGGTGCAAGCCAGCATGTGCTAATTTCCAACAACACGGGAAAAAGGTTTGGACTTCTAAAACACTTGATTCACACTGAATTTATGTGGTAATACATAATACGTCTTTATACCAGGAGGGTACGTATCCTGTTAAGACTGGTAAATGTATGCTCTTGTGAGTGAGCTGTACTGCACTGCCTGTCAAAATCTAATACAAATATATAGGGAATACATTACACGTTATGAAATTTAATGAACAGTGTATTGTCTTTATTTCAAGAATTCTACGCAAAGTGTATAAAAAGTAAATGTCGAAAATGTCGAAAATGCAGCTCTGCAATTTGCTCAAAGTACTGCTGGCAGAAAGGACCACCATTAGAATGAGGCGAGCGAGGCGCCTCCACAGAGGTTATTTGGCCTACTCTTCCACGCCTGCCAAACGTCTTGGGAATTGTGAGATTGCCCACGTTTGACTCCATCACGTGCAGCATACGGATCGTCTCACCGCAGTCTCCATTTACATTTGAGGCACCGCATTTTCCAAACTGCAGTGGTGCCGGAAAATAAAATTGAACAGGCGACCTCTGGTTTGACAGTCCAGTGTGATGACCGTTTTACCATGGCAGCATCCATGAAAGTGCACGTTCAGCTGGAAACAGTGAATCAACTAACGTATTGATAATTGGTTTTTTACCCTTCTATCTGGCAACAGATAGAAGGGTAAAAAACCAATTATCATATTTTTACTGGCAAATGAGGTTCCCATGGTGTAAAAAACTAACGTTTTGTTAAAGTCCTCAGAACATCAAACTAATTTGCACTCTTAGTTTGTTGCTTAAATACATTATCCTCACTTAGATTTCCCAAATCCGAAAGGGGAAGAGCACTCCAACTGTTGCATTTTCCAGGTCAAAACTACGTTATGAAATAAACACGTTAAATAAAATAAACCTTTGCTAGTAGCACTCCACATTCCTGCTCTAAAGATGTGCCTTTCACGTATAACCCGCACCAAAGAGGAAAAAATATCCTGTATAGCCTGAACAGACTGTCGGGGCAAGTGTTGCTAGCGAGCACACAAACACACTCACTGCAATTAACCTGACCGAAAACAGCATGTGGGCTTTATATGCGAAAAAGACTTTGAAGTAACGGACGCCTCTGTGCCTCAACTCTTCAAACAGATGCTTGCCACTGAGACAACTACCTTAGGCAAAGTTGTGTACTGCACGAATTACATATGCTTCATAATCAACATCCACTTATTATTTTACAACTACCCTTTTGCCCGTCCAAGGACGGGTGTATTGCAGTAAATCTTAAACTTGCAAGCGAAAAGCAGACCGCGACGTGATATATTCATTGCATTAATGCGTGTGCCATTTGTAAGAGCTCGGTGACACAGACGTATTTCATTTAAAGGTAATAATCCCTTGTTCATCATGACGTCCTTTTTACTTCTATGTCTCAATAGCGTTACGGAGATCACGTGACGTGAGGGTTCTGCCATTGTAGTGAGGGTTGTAAGTTGACGCCGAGGAGGGGGGAGGAGGCGCCTCGCCCCCCCCCATGTGGAGTGACGTCACCTGCTCATGATTATTAAGAAGGGGGAGGGTTCTCCATGCGGAGTGACGTCACCCGCTCATGATTATTAATGAGTGGCGTGTCCATGTGGAGGACGTAACCTGTTCATGAATATTAATGAACAGATATTCCTGGGTGATTACAGTAGGTATTATTATAGTGACGTTTTACCTTTTTAATTCACCTACCCGAACGGTCGTCATGTTTAGCTCGCTTGGACAGTCGGGATAAACGCCTGCTAGCAAGCACCTATAAAGGCTTGTCGAACGCATGAGATAATGGGCCAGCACCACAGCATCGCTGCCTTTCGTGTCATCAGTGATGGGCCTCGCACACCTGCACACACCTGCACCAGGTGCCATGCCAGGAAAGATCAATATCTTATTTAAGCAGGTGGGAGTCCATTGATATGCTAATGCATTTTTTTTACTATACTGGACAAAGTAATACATGAGTTCATGTGTGCTTTTAATATCATGTTCTTTAAACTGTTTGCCTCTCGTACATTTATTAAATGCCCAGAATTCGTGTGGCACACTCGTACAGACAAAATATATTATAACAATTCACCTTCACATGTACTAAATGGCAGTAGTCTAAGCATCACTAATGATTTTTTTGGTGAAGCTGCGCTGGTGCACAAGCACATATAACAAAACAACTCGAGATAAGTGACATTTTGAGCAATGGCTCTTCATGATGTGCTATGAAGAAAGGACAATACCAAAAGCCTCCAATTATATAATTTTTCATTTTAAGGCCGGAGTATTATTGATGAATTTGTTGAGTATTTGTGTTATTTAAACTTGAATAGCTTGCCTGTGTTCACTCCTAAGCCAAACCTGATGCATCGCCGCAGTTCCTTCGTAATCAGCGGAATATTACAATGCTCATACAGTATAGTGATGACAATTTCTGTCAAAGTTTGGAAAACTAATTATCACGAGATCCCAATGAGCTTGGTCAACCCACTCTGCTGCGACCTCCCATCGGTACCGCAAGACTCTCCGCGCATGCATATTCTACCAATGACACTTTTTTTATGGCACTTGCCAAATCTGAACGTTTGTTATCGCGCACTCTTACGAGTCTAGTGTGTGGTTGGCACGTCACAAGAAAAATGTGCCGTGCCAATCACACATCGTAAGCTCTTTGGATTAAAAGCACTGTTTAAAGTTACTTGAAAAACTGGCTCACACTGAAGGATGGATCACAAAACTTTTGCTGGTAACTGGGTCCGGGTCTTCCGATCAGAGATCCCGGTGAAACTCCGTTGGCCGTATCGCACAATTGTTTTTTTTACGTGCGGGTACAGGCAGCAGGATCACAGGGAGCTGCGGGTCGTAGCTGGCGTCGATTGGAGTGGAAGATGGGAGCCCCCATGCGGGCCCACTCTGTTCAGTGAGAACTCACGACCAAAGCCATCATCAACTCAACAATTGAACATCGATTAACGATCTCCCAGTCTCCAGAGCAACAACTCACCCAACTGCTACACTTGTCAACTCATTGCATGCATTTTTATGTTGTGTAACGCGTAGCAATGTGTAGCTATTTAATATAGATATAAATCAGAAGTTCACTCTTGTCTTCAGAACATCATTTTCTGGGGGTATTTCTAATCACAGTCATAACGGACCAACAGAGACCAATCTCTCTTTAGCATCGGTGTGTTTATATAAACAAAAACCCTGACATTTGCTGGCTCTCACGTGCAGGGGGGATAAACTGCACAAACTCCACGGTTGCAGCTACCGCAGTAGCCCAGATGAAGGCTGATGTATGTGCAGTATTCTTTGGGTCTTTCAGTAAAGTCACCTAGATAGGTTCAAAGAAAATAACAAAAAAATAACAGAAGACTACGACGTTTCGATCACAACACAAGTGATCGTCGTGCAGTGTTTACGTGTTGGCCACAGCGGGTGCAGTATGCGTGCCACTCCTAACTGAGCTAAGCTCCTGGGTGCTAGCGTGACAGACTGACTTTCCAGAACACATTCCTTTACCCGAAGTGTCTGTAACCCAAAGAGAACCGGAGCATTGTCCTCAGCATTCCTCAGTGCCTCCTCCATTTCCCCGTGTTGTGGGCAGAATGCAGAGGTCAATATTTTTCTTTCATTTAGAGAGTCCATAGCCTTTGTTTGTAGAGCATACGCATGCCAAGAAGACGTCAATGTTCAAAATAATCGATCAACAAGTCTTAACAATAGGAATCCTTCAATATATAAAAAGTATTGATTTTAAGCTTTCGTGACTGCAGGAATCCATACTCCTTGGTTCTTTCGGTAAAGTCACATATGTAGAAAATGAAATAAAATAAATCACGACGTTTCGGGCGCAACACTTGATGATGGAAGGTTGTGTTGCGCCCGAAACGCCGTGATTTATTTGATTATATTTTATACTTACGTGACTTTACCGAAATAACCAAAGAGTATATAAAATATATAAATGTTAAAGAGTAATACAAAACACTTTTATTTATTACGTAGAGGGACAGCTATGGCAAGGAGGTATGTTGTCTGATTATCTATATTTATATTCTGTTTCGTATATTCTGGTGGTGAGTAGTTATTAATTCACGAAGCTATGAACCCCGAGGCGAGAGTCGGAATTTGGCCTACAGATAACGTCAGGGGCCACGTGAATGCCTTTGAACTGTCCTGGACCACCCCCTTTTCACCAACACGTACTGATCAAGGTGGTAAAGTATTACTGTCATGGCAGGGGCAGGCCTTCACGTAGCAGTGGATTGACAAAGATTAGCACGGTTGGCTACGTACAGTGCGAAAGAAGTTCAACATACATATAATATGTCTTTAAAATATTTTTTCTTTTTTTATAATAAAAGTTTTTGGGTTAGATTGCATGAAATATAAATGTGTCGTTAACCCACCACCACCAACACCCGACACCGCCAATTGGTTATGTTTTGTCACGTGAACAAAACGTGCCAATTCACTATTACTTCAGCACATCGATGTAATTATAATCCATTGTAAATCTTGTTCTCGTGGCAAACCTTACTAAATGGCTGTGTCGGGTGGTGGTGGGTTAAGGACACATTTATATTTTATGCAATCTAACCCAAACACCCCTCATTATGAAATATATTGCCTACCTGTTGAATATTGCTTATTTATTTAATAGGATAAGAGTGAGTTTACAATTAGGGTTTATATTAGGGTGTAATGATACATTGATTAATCAATGTGTATGTATTATGTGGGCTCATGCATCAAAATGTATATGGAAAACCTCGATGTATATTTTTGTCTTATATTCATTATTGTATATGTTAACGATACGACAGCGTCACTCTTAGGCTAATGAATTTGGCAGCAATTTACATAGAAAAGATAACAAATACGAAACAATGCAACCAGAATGTTTAAGAAAAGAAATAAAAAAATATATTCATTTTTCGAACGCAATTGCAGCCCTGAGTCGTGTGACGATTCGTGGAATTGCAGGAGTGAGTCCAACCCCTCTGGTTAACGCTGTACGGCCATAGTCCGCTCTGGTGGTTCTGTGGAAGAGTGCCCATCTCACAATCGAAAAGTCGTGAGCTCAAATTCCGGCTATGGATCAAGTCAGATAATAATTCTGCTTTGGTTTTGTACAAAAAATCGTCACCAATTTGTGGAGCGTAAATTGTGCTTGTCTTACGGGGAGACTGGTGGCACCTACCATAAGAATGCAGAATTTCCACTATTGATTCACGGCCATAACAATTATGGGAAATGCCCAAACTATTTTCAGTGTGGAATCTGTTTGACTTTTTACATTATTTCACATTTTATGAACAGCCTAATTCCAAAATTAATTTCACCCTAATAACACACAATTATTTTCAGTGGATTATTTTATAAGGTTTAGTTTCAGGAAACGTAAGCCGTGCAATTGGTTAAAAATCCAATTTGAGGAACCTGTTGAAAATAATAATGTACTTAATCTCAGTGAAGCTTTCCTGGAAAAAAAATACATGTCATTAGTAGCAATGTGTATACGTACTTGTACAACCAATTTTTGACCGATAAGGGTAATCCCACCCCATGCAGGTCTGGGGGGGGGGGGGAGTTGCCCATACTTCACCATGCTCGTCAATACGATATGGTGTAAAGTGGTAGCAAAGCCGTAGGATATTTGATCATATGCGTAATGTATATAATACAGAATTATTTACATAATTGAGATTGTAACACTCGTTGACGATTGTACTGTTGGATTTAATTGCCTAAAGGTAAACTGGCATACACGTGAAGATAATGTAAGTTATATGAACACATTCCATTAGACGTGACACTTGCATGTCATCCGTAACAATGTCATTCACACAATGGCTTTACCACAATGGCCCTTTATAAGAGATGAGACCCACCTGCGTCTATATACATAACACTATCAAAACAAAGCAATGTATGTTCTCTCAAAGAGAGACCTTCCTTTCCTAAAACATGCCGTTATATAGTCAGCCCGCGGGGGCACGGGATGTCACGTATGCACTTTATTTGCAGCCCGCTCGGCCAAGAGCAAACAAACAGGGCTTCTGTTCGGTGGCAACTATTTCTTTTCCGAGAGACAGATCTCAACAAGGAGCCCATTGAAGAAGAGGTCCGACGGGGTCATCGCAAGAGAGAGGTGGAGGGGGGAGACGCGGCACTGGAGAAAGAGGGAGGGAGGGAGGAAGGGGGGAGAGACAGGCGGGGCGAGTGAGCCACACAGCCACCAGGTACAGACCGCAGAGTGAGTGGCTGGCTGTCTTATAGGAGCAGCGGAGAAGGAGGAGGAACAGCTGCCGTGAGATGATTACCCGGCCTTATTAGAGGGAGGTGCATGCGGGCACGCTCTTCACATCTTGCACCACCATCACCAGCACCACCACCCGGCTTGATCAGCATCAACTCGCGTGTGCGGCACACGACGGACACGATAGGGGGGTCTTTGGGGCATCTTCTGGACAAGCGACTGCTTCTCCTTACCCGTCCGTCTCTCCACCCGGCCCATTTTTTTTTACATTTTTTTAGGATATTTGATTAAGCTTCTGAGCTTCGGGTCACGCTTCTCTGTGTGTGTTTTTTTTAAATAAAATAAAATCCCGCGTTTGATGTTCGTATATCGCTAAAGTTCAAGAGTCCTCCGTACCAGCGGTGCGCCTGGCAATACCATCATCATCATCATCATCCTCGCCTCGACTGGTAAGGATAGCCGTGTCCTGTCTCCTCCACGCATCGCCACTCACAGCAGGTGAACGTCGCGCGCTCATCAATCTCTTGTCTCGTTATTCACGCTGCATCGCAGTATCACGATGTTTGCAATGGTGGCAATTTGTGATATTTATTTGTTTCAAATGGATGAACCTTGAAGTTTACGTGCGCAATGTTTGTGGTTTTATTATCTCTCACAAATGTACGTGTATTCTTTCAACTGTTGTGCTGTGTCGCATGAGCACGGTTGGCGACGTACGGCGCGAAAGAAGTTCAACATACCAACATTTTTGTTTGCTTTGGTGATGGCGTTCAAAACCAGCGCGTTTGATCTGATTCGTCTCCGTCAGGCCTCTATAATTTACACTCCACCGGTGTCACTTGCTGACCCAGGTCACCCTTGCAAACGAGATTTATCTCAATGGTTGTCTTACCTAGTGAACAGATGTTACATTTTGTCTGCCTTCTATTGATCTTTAACGTGGTATTTATTCTTAGTCCTGATACATTTTGCGCAAGTTTTGTAAGCCAGGTCTCTCCAAAAAGCCAGGTCTCTCCAAAAATGCAGTTTTTTTTGTCTTGTATAGCTCTCTGAGCGGATTAGTTGAACTGCATTAAGCCGACTACTTACCAGAGGCATGCTGGATACATGCCTCTGAGATTGGAAAAGTAGCCTAAGCTCGTTGGATGAAAATGTAATGCAATTATAGGCGCTATATAGATGGAATACTGTACGTGTTCAAGGACTCCTCTACTTACGAACGAGTTAGGTTCCAGGGGTGGGTTCGTAAGTCGATTTGTTCGTAAGTCCAACTTTACTCCTGTCGATTCCAAACGTGTTGTACGGCATGCACACTAAACACGGGGAATGGTTTCAAAAGTTGTATAATCTCCCGTAGATGCCACTGGGTTTTCATGTTCTGCAGATGTAGATGCTACCACCGCCATCTATTGCGAGGCGGTTGAACTTACGACTCTCGATCCGAACAGGCAACTTGACATATGGACAGGTTTTTTTGTATCTCTCAAAGTTCGTAAGTCGAATGTTCGTAAATAGAGGATTTCATATACACGGTTGTGTGCTCAAGGCGAGTGCGACGTGGAGAACGCAGCACGTGTTATCGATACAACACGGCAGGCAGGGAGTTGTTGTCTGTTTTCTTTTGCCCTGGGTATGAAGCTTTGCTTAAGCTGTGATTAAACATGTTACAACACTTATATATGTTAAAAATGAAATTACAAATTACAGTCCTTTGTCAACCAACTGCTCGGTTGAAGACCTCCTTACGCCGCGTCTGTCGTAGGGGTTGTTCAACCATACTTCACCACCCTGGTCGATGGGAGTTGGTGAAGAAGGCAAAGGGGGGTCAAAAACCGGTTTAGATATCACTGGCCACGTTTATCCATGCCCTGGAATCGAACTCGAGATCACCGGGTTTGAAGCATAGTGTCAGAATCAGACTCAGAAAATTTACTTATCCTGGAGGAATCCGATGAGCTATGAAGCTCTCTTTCACAGATTTCTATTAGGGGCAGGTCAGAACGTTACAACAACAAACAATACAAAACACAATCGGAGTGCAAAGTATAAGAAATTGTAAATAAATCACTTTTATATATATACAAATATTTTAACAGGTAAAGCCCACTGAGCTATTAGCTTATTTTTCAGAAGCAACCTGGCCATCAACAGTGATAGCTCAACGAAGTGGCTTATCACGTGGGAAATGATAGCAGCAACATAATGTAATTAATATAAACGCATGTTTCTAAAGGTGTGCTCATCACTTCGCCACCACTCATCCCGTGGGTTATTACTCAAGCAAGCTAACGTTTCGGGAACACGGTCATCTGCAGAGGGAATGCGGCGACTTGCGTGTTGGAGATTACAGCTGCCATTTGAAACAAAACGGCTGTAGCCTATTGCACAAACTAGCTCAAGTGGAATTTCCTGTAGTTTGCCATTGAAGACCGCACAAATTAAACGGGTCAAATCGCGTCGGGTTTTCTATTCGTACTGTATGGTTCTGCCATGTGTGTTCGGGTCGTGTACAACGTGCTGGGCCAACACGTGTGACAACTCGAAAACACATCGGAGAGCTTCCATGTGCTCTGGAAAAGGGTTATTGCCCGAAACGTCGCCTTTTACTTTGTATATATTTGTATTCCTTTCAGCCTTACCGGGTCGAACGTGTTGAGTTTTTTGTTGTTTAAATTATCATGACTATTATTGTTTGTGCACCACTGCCAGCAGCAAGCAGCATCACGACGTCATTAGTTAACTTATCAGGGGTTAAGGACGATTCACCAAATCGGCCAATGGCGTAGGCATGCATAGACATGGTCCGTAAAACCTCGTTTTGTATTTTTGCTCCATGTTGTCGTTGTTGTAATCATCATCATCATCCTCAACATCATCCCCCAGGTACAATGCGTGCCCTGGCGACGTGTCTGACGGCGTGCCTGGCCCTGCTGCTCCTCCTCCTCCGAGGCGTCGCCAGGGGCCAGGACTCGCTCACGGTTGACGATGCTGCTGGGGGCCCGCCGCTGCTGCCAGAGGGGACCGGCTCAGGTGCGTTCACAGTGTGTGTGTGTACGTTGAACTTCTTTCGCACCGTACGTCGATAACTGCGCTAATCGGGGGTGCGGGGGTAACGACAACACACTAAACACATGAAAGCAGTTATAAAGAAATGAGTTTGTCAATCGAGATGATTTAAAAGTGCATAGCTCCATGGCTTTCTAATATCGAAAGGAAGAGCGTTCCAGACGGCCACAGAAGCGCATCTGAACGCGCGCGATGCAGTTACCGTCTCTGTGGACGCGGCGTGCGGCCACGCTTGGCGTGCGTGCGTCCACTCATCACTCGCGATCATCATCATCACAGCATCATCGTCATCACCATTTTCTCAGCTCGTGACAGAGATCCGCCGCACAGGATCACATTCGCTCACAGCCTCGGTGAGGTGTCTCGGAACGAGGGATTTGTTTTGCAGAGATTCGTTCTCATTCAAGTGGCCTTGGTTGGCTCGTTTACCGCTCGTTTATTGTGTGCGACGCAAAGGTTGTGTTGGGTTTTTTATTTGGGTTGTGCGATACACATATCGCATGGGCTTGGGAGTAGTGCGTCATTGTAACGAGTGATACATATGATGTGGTCGATTGTGAAATATATAGTTCGCCTGTTAAACAAACTCCCGCTACGATGTTTGTGGCGAGTCCGAAAATGATGATGAATGCATTAATTTCATAATTGAAACAACAACCATTTTAAAGAATGTATTTATATTTCAAAACAAACCAGAGTTTTCATCTTTAATCGCTAAAGGTACTGCTATGCTTTCCCAAAAGTATTTTCTTGCCCACTGCGTGGCTGCTGCCTCACCCGGTTGGGGAGCGCTGCACGTTACGAGTGACAATTATTATTGTTTTACAAACCACGCCATGCTGATGAAGTTTAGTGAAGTCAAAACGGGCCCAAGGTTACATTGGTTCAGAGAACACTTTGGGGAGCATTTTTGGAGTTTAACAAGTGTATCAATCAAGCAAAATAAAAAAGCATAAAATTATACAGCTATTTTATTTGACCAGGTAAGGCTCACTGAGCTGTTATAGCTCGTTTTCAGAAGCGACCTGGCCACAAATGATAGTTCAACGAAGGGGCTTATCACGTGGAAATGTAAAGCAGCCAAATACTCTTAATGCACCTTGATTCTAAAACGAGTGAACGACATTAGTCTTAACACTCTTACAATGACACACTGCTACAACGCCTATGCTTTGTATAGCGCGACCCAAGTCAAAAGTGAACGTTTATTTCCGTCGTGTAGAATAAGTCGTAAGGGGCCATCCATAAATGACGTCACGCACCTAGGGGGGGGGGGGGGGGTCAGACATTTGTGACGATGTGTGACGAAGGGGGGGGGGGTTGAGAAATGTGACGTCACATCAAAATTCACAACTTTCAATAAATATAGACAACACGTTCTACTCAATTAAATAGACTTTTTAATAGATGTTTTCTCCTACAACATCAGAGTGCAGCGCCACATTAAATACGCACTACAATGACAATAGTTTAAAGCGATTTGGAGCATGTTTTTTTTTTTGGGGGGGGGCAGAGCTTTGTGACGTCATAATTGAGGGGGGGTCTGACTTTTTGTGACGTCATGTGACGAAGGGGGGGGGGGGAGGTCAAAAATCGTCCAAAATCGCGTGACGCCATTTATGGACGGCTCCTAAGTCGTAAGCGCGGCCGTCAAGGTTAATGAAATGAAGAGGCAACTGAACAGCAAACACCGATTGTAGGCGCACACCTTGGCTGTGTCTCGGACTTTCGTGTTCGAGTTTTTCTTTCGTTTTTTTGTGAATACAGTTAACATTCACCCCAACTGCATCAGCCACACGAATCTCACTCGTTCAGTGTTCTTTGATGCGTCGATAAAATCGCACCAGTACTTTCGATTTTGTCGGTCATCACCGGTGCCTGTCGCAGGTTTATCAGGTAGTTATTTTTTACAGGCGATCTGAAAACAGATTTCAGATAGAAGTTTCGGTATACATACCCCACGGGGCTAGTCAGAATAATCACAATAGTGCAATTAGTAACTCGCGCAATAATTCACAGCAAGGCCATAGCCATGGAGTCAACATTAGGGGGGGACCAAATCTTCCAGAGGGTCTGGGGGTCCCCCCCCAGAATTTATTTTGTAAATTTAAAAACGAATTTCCTGCCTAAAATATTTAAAAATTCACTAACACATAGGATGGACTTTTTTTACAATGTCTAATAGTGTATTGTATTACATTGCTCTGTTTTTTTTACCTTTTCTTGTTTCATTGTATGAAATGGCAGAGATTAGGGATTACTAAAGTACAACCATAACCACAACCATATAAAAATAAATCTATTTTATAGCGATATGTTGGGGGGGGGGGGTAATTTTGAGCATATTTTAATGTTGGGGGGGATGTGTGGAAGATATGTCCCCCTCAATATATATTATAATTACGGCCTTCATTCACAGACATGACTGGCCGTGACTCTTGAGGTGCGGTGCGGCGAGCCAAGCTCTGTTGCTCGAAAGCCGGGAAACAAAAAATCTTGCGGGGCCCCTAAGTGTCTCTTATAAGTCGGTGTGGGTTTCAACGCTGATGCCAATGTGCAGCAGCCACTGAGATACAACGCGCGGCAGTGATGACGGTCCTGGCCCTTGGTGCAGAGAGGGAGGAGGAGGTTGCGAGTCAGACTTCTCCTGCCGCAGAGAATTCCACCCTGAGCTGTAGAGTGCAAATGTCAGTGTCGGATTATCCCAGTAGCAAAAGTAGCAACATGTGCTACGGGCCCCGCACTTTCAAGGGCCCCGCGTTAAATACTTTCAAGCTATCAATTCCGGTTCAGTGATTCTGCACTTGCTCTATTTGTATGTTTTAATATTTGTGTGTTTTAGGGCCCCTTTTTAACATATGCTACAGGCCACACATGAGCTTAATCTGGCACTGAGTGAAATGCGAAGAGAGTTGCGGGAAGTAGAATTGAGTTTCAATCTGGACTTTTGTGATGATCATGCAGAAGATTGTGGCAGTACGAATCATTTCCAGTCGGAGTAAGACGTTGGAATCATTTACCAAACGTTGCAGCAGCACAAAATGTGTTAGCCCCACACTGTGGCTGCATGTCGCCAATGACATTCGAGTGCACAGTACAGTATAGGCCAGGTTTAACACGCCACACCTTGCAGGTGAGATTTCGTGAAGTTGAACTCGGTTCAACGTTCTTTTGTTAAATCAAAATTAACCTGGTGTGCATCCATAGGTCAATGCATAAAATGTTATTCATTTCAATTGTATGATTTAAAACAGGAAACGTGAATAGCACGTGAATGCTTATGTTTGATGAATGACCTTCTACTGCAGATGAACCCGATGGGAAGTGGAAATGAGACCGAAGCCACACCAACTGCCAGTCACTTTTTGGTTTCTGCGAGGTTTTTGTCTTTTAACGAGATATTGCTCGCGTGTAATTCTGTGCGGCCATTTTTTATGCGCACCGACGGCATTCTTGTTGGGTTTTCAGTGCACACTCTGCTGTATACAACGCTAGACCGGCCTGTGAAATATTACATCTCATCATTCCTCCCGAAAGTAAGGCTCTTCCTCCTCCAAAGGAATTAACTCCTTTGTGTCGTCACCACGACGAGTCTCAACCAATGAAATGTCCCTACCTCAAAACAACGTCAGCTTTGCCACCACCACAGCCCCTTATTATCACTACCAGTGATGACATGGTAACTATTAATCGTATATCACGCGTGTGTGTGCTGTAGGGATCAGTTCCAGGTGTAAAAAAAATCGTATTCCTAGATTTTCTATGATGATTCTAAGTATTTTTCAGATTTAATGTTTTTTACATTACATCCAAATGTAGCATGTCTTCATGCTAGCAATAGGTATGTCACCCAAAATTGCATAGTTCCACTTTTGGCAGGAATAGTAATGAAGTGACATGATGCAAGTGCCATCATAGCTGGTTTCTCATATCATTTAGAAGTAAAAACATGTTGAGGATCAGATTTTTTTGGAATAATCTGAAATTGGGGAGCACATCATTGATGTACCTTATTGATAACATTTGTCTAAATGTGTTACTTTTGTTGAGGTCCATTTCGTGATTTAATGTCAATTAAATCAATCTTCATAGCATTGTAGTACATGGCATTGACCACGATATAATTATTATAAGTTGTTTTTCACTAACTTTGTCCATATGGTTATGAGTGTTGCCAACAAGTAAATAGAGTAATGTAGGTTACTTTCAAACATCTCATCGAAAGTAATCACAGTCGGCTTAGTAGTTCTCTTTGGATGTTAATGACAGTTGGTAAGTCGAGTCAGATGTAGCGTGTGTGCAGATGTTGCCGTATAGTGCAAGGCCCTCCGTTTATTTAACAATTTAACGCACGGTGTGTACGGCAAATCCAAACGCGGATACCCTAGGCCCGGTCTGTGCCAGCAAGTCCGTGGACCTCATATTCATCATCGACAGCTCGCGGAGTGTTCGGCCACGTGAGTTTGAGAAAATGAAGCTCTTCATCACGGCTATCATCGGCAACCTGGACATCGGGCCGGACGCGACGCGGGTCGGGCTCATCAAGTACGGCAGCACGGTGCACCACGAGTTCTCGCTCGCCACGCACCGCCACAAGGTAGGGGCCACCGCGGCCTTCTTCTTCATTTCATCTTTTGTGGGTCTCCATTGCGTTCACGCATGGCTTAGCCCTAACAAGAGGAGGCTCTCATTTGTTTAATAAGCCACACCCCGCTGATGACACTCCTGCACATCTAAACCGATTCAGGCCAAGTGTCCTTATGGAAACCATGAGTCTGGATGGCCGAGTGGTTGATGCTGAGCCTAATAGTCACATCAATTACGAAACAAGCCTCTTACTGGTTATTTAGATAAAATGATTGGTTTCAGCCTACAGGAGAAACTGATACGGGGGGTGGGGGGGCGGTGGATGGAGACAGTAATGCCGCCACGTCTGTGCCATGGGCCACCATGCGTCTGCCACAGGCGGAGATGGTTACTGCCGTGGAGGCCATGGAGCCTCTGGCGACGGGCACCATGACGGGCCTGGCCATCGAGTACGCGATGACGGTGGCCTTCACGGAGGCGGAGGGCGCCCGGCCGGCCCGGTCCCGGGTCCCGCGCATCGCCATCGTGGTGACCGACGGGCGACCCCAGGATCAGGTCCGTGATGACTTACACAGAGAGACACAAGATAGAAGGGTGATCTACTGGAGCACCCAGTAACTAAGGCCCATTGAGCTGCATACTGTAGGTCTTTTTTTAGAAGCGACCTGGCCACAAATGATAGCTCAATGAAATGGTTTATCATGTGGAAATGTATATGAGCAAAATGCTCTCAATGCATGTTGATTCTCAATGTGGAGGGAAAAACCGGAGGAGCTGGAGAAGTCCACGTGACCACGGGGAGAGAGAGACATGCCGTTGAGCACTTCTCAATAATATCCAAATTCATCTCAATTCACCTCTTCCACTCAGCAACAAGTAATTGGTCACGTGTGGTGGGGTCAAGTGTAGGGGTACTCCACCTATTCCAAGATGTCTGGCCAGTGTGGAAGAGTAGGCCAAATGGCCCGCTAGAGGTCCTCTCTAGAACTTCCTCGAGCTCCCTTTAGTACAGGCCTTTTTGGCAGCAGTGACGTAAGCGATTGTAGGGCTGCACCTTTACCTTGTAGACATGGTTGGGTTTTCCACCTTGTGTGCGCACAAGTCACCTTGGTGCTCTGTCCCCAGTAAACACGCAAACGTTGAACTAACGTTTGGCCAATGTTGGGTTTAACGTTGGCACGTGGTTGGAACCATTGGCCAGACGTTGGCCCGACGTTGGCCCAAAGTTCCACTCTTCCTGGGTGGCCTGAGCAGTTGCGGGACGTTGTCCCAACTTTGCCCAACTTTGGCCCAACATTGGCCCAACTTTCCACGCTTCCTGGGTGGACTGAGCAGGTGCGGCACATTGGCCCAACGATCTACGCTTCCTGGGTGGCCTGAGCAGGGGCAGGACATTGGCCCAACTTTGGCCCAACGTTGGTCCAACGTTCCACGCTTCCTGGGTGGCCTGAGCAGGTGCAGGACATTGGCCCAACTTTGGCCCAACGTTGGCCCAACGTTCCACGCTTCCTGGGTGGCCTGAGCAGGTGCGGGACGTGGCGGAGCGCGCTCGCCGTGCCGGCATCGAGATCTACGCGATCGGGGTGGACCGGGCCGACCCGCTGTCGCTGCGCCTCATCGCCTCCGAGCCGGCCGACCAGCACACCTACTACGTGGAGAGCTTCGACGTCATCGAGAAACTCAGCACGAAGTTCCAGGACAAGTTCTGCGGTGCGTGGTTCTCCGAGCTCTTTCCCCCCCTCCCCCGACACGCGACGAGAAATGCTTTGCTATTCAGAGCTTCACGAGCGACAGATAGCCACAGCAGAATTTGATTGCTTTGCTCGACTGGTCGGAGTGCGTGTGTTCAAACTCCAGTCCTGGGTGCTGCTGTGAGTGTCGATGACACCCCCGTCTGCAACGTGATGATTCGTTGCGCATTTAACATAGGAAATAACGTTGGGTCAACGTCATCACGTATTCAGTTTTACCTTTTCGGCACCTTTTTAAAATGCTGTTTAAATAATACACATAGGCCAAAACAACAAGTGACTTATGCAATGTGAGTTAAGAGACACATTCTCCACCATAGTTATGGTCATCGTGCCAGTTGGTGTGATCTGTTCACATTGACCAGGATCAGAGAAACACGAGTACAAGTGAATGTGAATTTAATTCAAACTAGCTTATCAATAAAAATGTCACATGCGTGGAATTTGAGCTTAACAGCATCCTGTACTATTTAGCATATTCATTTGTATCTCTATGTTTCTACTCGCACTTATTTTCCAGTGTCTCTACAGTAAGTCCTCGATTTTAACACGCGCTCACACAACACGTTTTCGCTATAATGTGGTTCTTCCATTTGGGAGCACTTTTCACTCAACGGTTTCTGAGCCGTCGATAATGAACAACTTTCCTCAGCGGCATGATACAGTGTGTGGAATGATACAGTACCGCAGCGGCGTACCCACGGTTCTTTGTCCCACCATCTTACTGTGTGGTGTGCGTTAGTAGTACATCATATCTAACCAACCTTCATCGTTAACATTTTTATGGGAAAATGATTTTCGCTTAATTAATTTTTCACTGAACACAGCACTTTTCAGGAATGCATCTACCGTGTTAAACGAGGACTTACTTTACAGGGAATATGGTTGGATCGGTGGCACCGTGGTTATTGCACATCGGTTCAATTCCCGACCATGGCTGACATCAGTGGAAAGTAATATCTGAACTCTTCTTGGCCACCCACCCCTTCACCAATCCTTATTGACAAATCTGGTGAAGTAAGGTGAATCAACTCCAATGACCGACATCAGGGTATTGAAAAAGGGGTGTGCGTTAATTATTTGTATACGTTAAAGTCTAGCAGCTCCTATCAACGATTTCCAGCCAATCGGGATTACGGAGGGTAACAATGATGGAGGGGAACCATGGTCAGAAAAATAAGGCAGCCAAACAATTCCAGGGTACACAATCCCTGTTGAGTTACAGGTGATTTAAACTTTCAACTGTGACATCCACCCATGGTGGGGCCTGTACGTTGAGCGTGCAGATGGCATTATTCAACTTTCCACACTGCAGGAGGAATTTCAGCTGTCACCTTGGTGCAAACTGGCCCAGTGGCGAGCGTGGTATCAACATCAGGCAGCTCGGTCGCATAAATGTTAAAACGCATGCATTGCGCTGTTCGAATGGGTGAACACCGCTCACTGGCCACTTGCAGACGCATTGACTTATTGACTAGACTTTTAGGAATGTATGAAGGATTTGAGTGAAATTTCACACAGCAGGTCTTCATAAGACTGCCCAGACAAGCATCACACAGACTGCAGTGACAAATATATATCATGGTAATACATGAAAGGATGTGTCATACGGAGTGCAATGTGTTAGATGACAACTCTAAAAGATATGGGTATTACTGTGTCTGCCAGAGTTTAACATACTCGCAAACTAAAACCCTGGAAAAATCTCTTGCAAATTGACATCCGTTCACATTCCGGATCGCTGGTTCTCTATCTTTGTATCATATTTACCCTGCATGTGTGTTTATTGATTGTCGTCTCCCGATGATTGTATTGCACTATGTCTCAGTGCTCAGACGATGATTTTCCAATGAGTAAAATGTTTTTGTTGTTTTAGAAAAAAATATCTTGCTTCGTTTGTAATCATCCCACTGTCACAATATAATTTCTTCAATTACTTTGTAAATTATGCAACTTTTCCAATGGGCTTTTAACATGTTTCAAATAATAACTCACATTTTTCGATTGTTGCATTCAATAAAGATACTAATATGATAAGATTACCATATTATAATGAAATTATTTGTTATATTATACCGTATTATTATGTCATATTATTCTGATATAAAAAGTTTATCATTGCAATGTGGGAGTTACTAAATATATAACAATTCAAGGACAGTTTATTATGATTATACACCTTCAGTAGTCTTTGTCTGCATGTCTTTATTTAATAAATGTAAAAAATATACTTAGAGGATGAGGTATTCCTAAAAGTAACCAGCAGTTATTTTGCACACCTAAGCTTTCCCGGACTGTCCCCAAGTGAGATTTAACCTCTGTTGGTAATAATGACACAGTCACTTTAAAGTCACTGCAAAGTAGTGCTCTATTGACATCACACATGGTGTGCTTTCCACACTTAAAAAAAAAACGTCACTTCAGTGACCTCATCAAAGCATGCTCTAAAGTGATTTAACGTTTTTTTTTCTATTAACAACAATTCAAACTCACATCAGATAGCCCACGTATTTAACTGTGCAATAATAGCTACAGTATTGTATTTGTTTATTGGCTTTCATAATCCTCTTACATGCCTGTGAATGCACAGGCATTCATTTTTAAATCCTTAATATTAAGTTCACTTGCTTGCTTGCTTATGACCGTGCAAATCTTTCGGTCGTTTTTTAACCAACTCCCTGTGATCCAATCGAGCTGACATTTTGCACACAGATTCGTTGTGCGTGACAATTAATTTTCGTGAAATTTTTTTCCCCAAATTTTCCACTTTTTAGGAATTTTTTTTTAATCCTTTATATTAAGTTCACTTGCTTGCTTGCTTGCGCGCTTACAACCGTGCACATCTTTCGGTCGTTTTTTAACCCACTTCCTGTGATCCAATCGAGCTGACATTTTGCACACAGACTCGTTCTGCATGACAATTTATTTTCGTGAAAATTCTTTTCCAAAATTTTACACTTTTTAGGAAAAAATAAATTATATTTAATTACCAATTGCTTAATGGTGGCAGGCAATCATCTGACCCATAGGTGGCAGCCATCTCAAGCCAGAGAACGAGAGGACTCTAGCCGCCACGCATATAAAAGATTTATAGTGAAAAACTTTGTTTTTACGGGTTAATTTTATTAACGTCATAGAATGCATTCAAGATGGCCGCTGATCTCTCCTCAAACGAATCTTCGCCGACAGTGCACTCCGGTTACCCGCCGTATCGGCGACGCTCGTCGCCGTGAAGGGCGTGCGACGATAGCTTGTAGAACGACGTGTGTGTGTGTGTCTCTTGTGTCTCCCTTCCACGTGCAGGGCCCGACATCTGTGCTCTGGTGGCGCACGGCTGCGAGCACCGCTGCGTATCCGGGGGTGGCGGCACCTACACCTGCCGCTGTGACAACGGCTACGAGCTCAAAGAGGACGGCAAGAGCTGCCGCCTCGTTGGTACAAAAACCACAGCGCGCGGCGTTGTGCATCCCTAACAAAAAAACGTATCGTGGGTAGGAGCCTTTTTGTCGCGGTGGTGCAATTAAGCCGGTGAGTTTTTCGATTCAGGGCCACGGCGAACGAGTGATATCTGAAACGGTCCTGGGCTTGCTCTTCACCAACCCGTACTGGCTGGCATGGTAAAGAATGGTGAAATAACTTCTCATTTCTGACACGGAGTGGGCAGGCTTCTATTGATTGACAAAGCTGTCGAAATTATTATTTTTAGTCACGTATGTTTGAAGATGCATGCTAAATAAAGACGAAATATTACGCATTCGCATCAATTCCAAAATGCCTTCCAACGTGCATTTGCCTTTGGAAGTATTTTATTGGTGACCGTAACGATCGTAATGATACATTTCAAGCCGGGGGAGATGACACACACAGCACATGGCATGACATCACAGTGAGGTCAATAATTTGAGGGCTGTTTTTTTTGTTGCCCAAAATCTGGGCAACTCTTTGATTCATTTGGCTGGCTTTCTATAGGGAAAGCTCCAACGAGCAACACAACTTTATATCAAAATGTATTTTTTTAGCTATTGATATGAGGCAGTCTTCCACTTGACAATTTTTTTTTTTAATGTGATTGATTTTCCAGGCAACCACCCTTATCGTTCATTTCTGAAAGAACACAGGTTTTAATACAGTTCCTGTGTTTTTTTTTACAATTAACAGTTACACTGAGAATTAAACATTCCTGTTGTACATAAAATGGTTAGT
>NC_083807.1:11379362-11477885 GCF_015708825.2 Lethenteron reissneri
TTTCTCCATTACAGTTATTAGTGACCAGGCTGACACTGCCAGCTCGCAAAAAATCCCAACGTTGTTTAATCATGGGTGGTTGAAACCTGAATTCGAACCCATGTTTCTCAGCAGTGCCAACTAATTCCTTTGTCCTCAGAGCCGCCCAGTGCACGGCATACGAAATAATTACGTTGTATGTAACGCATGTCAGTGGTTGGTGCACTGCGGTATGAAACCCGGGCCACTCCCAGTTGGTTCCCAAACCACGGCCAACATCAATTCAGAGCAAAATCTGAGTTGATCTCGCGTGTCCCCCCTTCACCAACCGACTACCTGACCAGTGTGGTGAAGTATGATTTTACAAACTCTCAGCACCAAAAAGCCACGAGGAGGCCTGCATCTAGCGACGGACGGACGAAGTGCTAAGCCGTTGTATGATTACGTACGCCGTACTGTATTGTGAAGAAAAAAAATCCACTTTGTAGCATGCAGTACATTTTTTGCAATTCCATTCCTAGTGCAATACTTGGTAGCCGCATCGAGAATCGAACTATTGACTCCAGGCAGCGAAGAGCACAACGACCACTTGACTACCCAGTTGTTTCAAGCTACAGGGATCTAAAAAGGTGCCATTTCATAATTGCGAGTGAAAAAAACCAGTGCATGAATTGGGTAATAGCCGTGTCTGAGAACCATCTCAGATAATTTACGTGAGATTGAGGGAATGAAATATATATGGCAGCCAAGCAGAGACCATACATTGCAATCCAACGAGCATCAAAAGAAAACTGGAGGCAGGGGAGTAAACCTAATAACATCCGTTCTGACATACAAACAGCACGCCTGCAACATTCATAGGTTATCGGCTACAATGTGCCACTAACCCAAATGCCTGCGGGCACAAAACCCCATTTTTATAGATAATTTTCTCAAGGTCGGTGCAAAGCAAGAAAACCTAATTTTGTCACCGAGAAAGCGAAACACGACTTGCTCCTGCTACTGCTCGCCCCCCCCTCGCCCCCCATAGAGGCCACAACACGCCCCCAACTGGACCACCTCGTAGCCAAATCCACTCCGACGCCAGTCGTCGTAGTGCATTGCGCCCCGATTGTTTGACATTCGCACCTTCCGTTGGCTGATGTACGGTGCGAAAAAAGTTCAACGTACTTACATTTGTGATGGTGATTTTTATTTTTTAAAATGCTGGTTTCTGTTTAAAATGTTTGGCAACAAATGGGAGGGAGCCTGAGTGCTTGGAGAAAACACCTTGGCACGTGGGGGAGAGCAGTCGCCGGCTCCCGCAGGCTTTACCGTCCCACCAGCTTCGCAGGTGGACGTCAATTGAACAAAGGTGCGTCGTGTTTGCTGTGCCTGTTCGAAGGATGGCAACGTTGTGTTTTTACAACGATTTTATTTTTTAAATATCGACGATGCATAGCAACTGATATGGCTAAAACTAAGTTTCCACGTTGCTCTCCATCTGTGGCAGCTTCGAGTTCGGAGGTTGACAGTCAACGTGCAGCAGCACTTCCTCTCGTGACGTCCCCCCCGCCCGTGCCGAGCTGGGTCCACACCGTGATTTCATCACACCGTGCGTGGCGTGATGAATGAACGCGCGCGTTCGTCTTTTTGTCTTCCTCTAAGCCTGCCTTCCATTTTCCCCAATGAGGCGGCACGGCGGCATATACACATGTGTGTCGAACGCAAATCGAGACGGCACAAAGCACCGTAAGAATCACCGAAGTCGTAGTTCCATTAAAAAAAATCCCGACAGCCACGGGACAGCCTCAAGAGTTCACAGCAATACGACTCCCTGCTGTGAGGCTTTGCACTATTTGACCGGGAAATGTTGTCTTCTAACTCCGAAAATTCAACATTCATTGGCATCGCATTGTTTCCCTACTACAAAAGTCAGGAAAACATTCAAGCTGGAAGCACTGCTGCAGATCGTGACGAGTGATGTAAGAAATTACGTCTCACGAATCATCCTGAGTAACGGATAAACAAATACATAAATTGGCATGGGAGTTTCATATCATTTACATCAACAACACAGGGCCCGATGTTGGGATGGGCATTGATGACTCACCATTGTCTTGCCCGCCTCGTGCCGAGCGTGTATTGCTTTGGGTTTACCGCAGTTTCGAGGCCGGATGCCGAGAAATAGCTGCAGATTTAATAAATAAAATAAATAACGTTTTTTCTTTAGAGAGGATGCAATTGACATATCACTTCAACACTTACGTGCAACTTATCTTTAAACGTTGCGATTCCCTTTTCAAATGTAATTATAATTATCTTTGGGTCTTTCGGTAAAGTCAGCATAGATAGATTCAAAGAAAATAACAAAAAACTATAACTACATGTAGAATCAAATCATAATTGAACTACAACTTTTTATTAATTTATTTTATTTAATTTGAACCTATCTACGTGACTTTACCGAAAGACCCAATGAATATGAATTCCTGCAGTCACGAAAGCTTTAAGTCAAGATGTAATTATAATTATGAGAATGAGGTCACATCACGAGACACGTTCGTTCGGAACTCTCGTACAGCAGTGTGCATCGCCGTGTTGAAGAATGGTCCACAGAAGATGACATCACAGAACTGCTTCCGAGATCCTTTCCAGGGGCCTTTTTAAGGCACAAACTAGATGGGGCACACTTTTCCACAGGTCCCGTTTTGAAAGATATGTTTTTTCCGCTTTCTAGTCAAACAAATGCGTTTTATATTCTTGGTTCTTTCGGTAAAGTCACGTAGAAGGGGTATAATAAAATAATAAAATATAAACAAGCAATCATCATATGATTGCTTGTGTTGCAGTCGAAACGTCGTGAGAATTTGTATTGTTTTATATAAATATTATTTAATTATTTCTCTTCTACGTGACTTTACTGAAATAACCAAGAATATGAATCCCTGCAGTCACGAAAGCTTTAAATCAAACTGCGTTTTATTTGCAGGGCTGGAACTAAATCCGATCAACTCACTCTTCCCGAGAACCCAGGTTTATTTATGGATGGCTAAAATCTGGATTCGAACCCAGAATCTTTGCAGTGCCAGCTCATTGCTTTAATTATTTAGCTCACATATCCACCTAATTAAAAAAAGGCTTTCTAAAAAAAAAGTGCTGCTTTAATCAGTCGCGTGCCATGATATTTCTCAGAGTAAGCCACGATGCGCCAGTGTCGGTCAACGGCGATTAAAATCGTAGCACTCGACAATTGCCCAAAGCTGACATGGCAACGGATTAATAGCGGCCCTCCGTTCTCGCGAGTTAAGATGGACAAATGAACGTTATCGCGGCATTGAAATTCGATAAGTCATTGTGACTTTGATTGTTTTTGTTGTTGTTGCAGCCCAAACATTAATTACATTACATTGAATAAAAAAAAATACCCGAGCGAATAAGGTGAGAATGAGATTAGGAACAAGCCAGGAAAATGAATGTGTTACGCAGTTGATACACAAATCCACAGCATTTAAAGGAATTCATAGTTGCTGCAATGCGTTATGTAACGCGGATGCTTTTTCTGAAACACGGTGCTTCATGCTGCTCGCCCACCCGTTCGCAGAAGGCAGGGGGAGAGGTCACTTGCCTCGGAGCAAATTAACCAGGCACCCACTCCTTGCAATGTACACTCGGGATGGCGTGTTTCAGCCGCGTGCGTTTTGGCTGTGGAAAACCTCGGATCCAGTCCAAAGCGAGGACGGAACGGAGCCCAACGAGGTGAGCTAAAGGGAAATTGAAAACCAGCCTGGAATAATAAAAAAAAAATATTCAAAAATGTCACAGACGTGACCCAAGAAATCTGTCTTGGGCACTTGCGAAGGCACCTTCGGAAGAAATGTTGGCTTCTTTGGAAGATGTGCGTTTGATTTATGCCATTGAAGCTGGAGCGTTAAGGGCCAGATTGCTCCTCTGCATGGGCTGGTTGGAACTTGATGCAACAGGGTTAAGGGCCTGGCGTTGGAACGGACGATGGTGATAATGATGATGGATGACGTTACTGGACCGTGCTGCCTTGCAAAAAAAGTGGTTCTTTTAATGCATGGTTTACATCTGAGGGGTTTGCCTCGTTAGATGTTGATTTTTTTTACATGTGGTGAATGTGGAGGATGCCGATGGAAAAATCGTAAAACAAATAAATGCCAAAATAGTAATATTGTTTATATTTTATGAAAAGTGGTTGGGTTAATTTAATGTTTGAAACAACTTTGTTTTGCAATGTTTTACGATCATGTGGTGAATTACTTGGCGGGAAATGTACTTTCTAATAAAAATTGTTTTAATAAAGAAAGCCTTAATTTACACTTGATTTAAATTATGCATATTCCCAAAACCAGATCTTGCAGTAAAGACTTCTATATCGTGGCCAAATAAGTTGTTTTCATATTCATTTATGAGGCTGACAATGAATAATGCTTTGCAATAAACGGATCCAAGAAATATACCAACAATATTTAGTTTTAACCAAATTTCCTGAATAGCTACTTTTTATAGGTGAACATTATAGATGTATACGAGATATATTTACCAAACTTTTTACAACCGTTTTGCCCAATTCATTTGGTCCAAGCTGCCAAAGGGGAAAACGCGTCAGAGAGTTCGACCACAGCAGAGATGTAACTATGACGTCAGTGCAGGAGCGAGGTGGACGATGGCTGCACTGAGCCTTGACGGATGACGATGGCAAGGGGAAGCCTTCGTGAGGAGGCCTTCAAATGTTACATTGCTTTTATAGCTTTATTTTGGTGATTTCGAAAACGTTTTAGTTTAGCCATATTTGTTTGTTGTAGTATGGAGTAAGACTGATGGCTTTAATCTAAGTTGTCTTGTGGTTGCTGCTATTATTTGACTTGCATCCCACTGGGATTTTTGCACACAGCATTGACATACGGTGCTTTTTATGGAAGACTCCTGGATTTTTCTGTTTGTGCGTAGTCACTTTAAGATGTTTCTTGTTCATGCTTTTTGTTTGTCGTGGTTGCACCCGATTCAAGAGCCGAATGGCTCACATGGCTATACCAAATAAATGAAACTGAAAACTGAAATAAACCACCTTTAGTGAAAATCTACATTGCTGTAATTATTCTAATAGGAATTAAGGGGAATGTTTCCCCTTTTTTTCTTTTGTTGTACATATTTTGTGGCTTCCGATGCAGTGACGAACTGCAATTGCATTCCACGGTCGCCAGCAGTTGAAACGGTGCCCTGCGAGAGCGTGGTGCAAAATTCCCAGGTAGCAGTCTTCACGATACCACACTGCCCATTGCGGGGAAGTATGGTCACAATATTCAACACCCCCACCCTCCCCCATAGCCACCGCAACGTCAGCGAGACAGGCTCCAACCTCGCAGCCGCATTGCAGGCCGTGTCTTGGTAATCCTGATTAAATGCTGGGGTTCATTCATTCAGCGTGTGCCTAATCTCAGAGGCGTGCGATATCGTCCTTGGTGGCCATATGTATGTAGAACTTCTTTGGCACCGTACGTAACCAACCGTGCTAATCAGAAGTGCGGCGGAAGAACAACTAAACGAACTCACCAAAAAACAGTTTTAAAGAAATTAGCTTTCAATCTAGATTTAAAAGTGCATAGCTTCAGTGACTTCCTAATATCGGAAGGAAGAGCGTTCCAGACGGCCACAGAAGCGCATCTGAAAGTGCACGAAGCATTCACCGCCTTTGTTTGACGGTTATCCAAAAGCCGCTGCGAGGCTGACCAGAGACCGCGTGATGATTTATGCTCCTCGACGACATCAGCAAGGTATTGGTGGTTCAAAATATGTAGATACTGAGGTCAAGTCACGGAACACTTAAAAAAATTAACCCGTAAAAACAAAGTTTTTCACTATAAATCCTTTATATGCGTGGCATCGGTTTTATTTTATTATTCATTTCTGTTTTTCTTGAGTAAGAGTTTAATTTTTATCACATTGGCATTTTAAATAAAATATTTTTTTTCTTCCTAAAAAGTGGAAAATTTTGGAAAAAAATTTTCACGAAAATAAATTGTCACGCACAACGAGTCTGCGTGCAAAATGTCAGCTCGATTGGATCACGGGAAGTGGGTTAAAAAACGACCGAAAGATGTGCACGGTCGTAAGCGCGCAAGCAAGCAAGCAAGTGAACTTAATATAAAGGATTTAAAAATGCCGTCCAAGCTTTCAAACACAATTCATAATGGAGAGTTCTTGTTTCAGGTTGAGAATCCTCACTGAAAGCGTTTTAAAACCCCACCGGGAAGGCAGCGAACGGCGAAGTTCACGCAAATATGTTTTCAAAAATAAATAAAATGCCTTGGTGAACAAACGGTGTGAGTGATATAAAAGTAGACGCTTGTACGAAAACCATCCAATGCCAATGAGTCGTGCCCACCAACGTTTATTTCATAGCTCGTCATCTTCCAGTGGAGTTGTAAATCTCTGGCGCCACACTGTAGACTCTTACAATCTCAAACAGGGAAATGCCACATTATAATTTGTGTTCAATAGCCTGACCGTCATTTCTGGAGTGTCTGATAGCTTGACCTCACTGATTAGACGAAGCTGTCGAATGATTGCTTGGACACTAGTTGAAGCAGGAGGCTGCCACTCGCGGTGAAAGGCTGGATGTGTTCCTTATCCATGAAAACCAAATTCCCCATAGGGTCACTCTAGGTTGCTTTGCCCTTCATCGACATTACTCGTCCCAACATATGTTATGCAATGCTTACACTAGCTCCGTAATGTATGTATGGTGTCTACCCATCTGGGTTTGTCTGGGAATTGGCATCAGTGTTTCACGTGGCTGGAATTGATGAGCACTACGATCTTGTAGCGGTACTGTGCTGAACTTCATCGAAGTATGAGACCTAGGCCGACTTGAGACAAGAGGTCCGGGTTTGCCCTGTGAAAGAGGTGGCAACCAGAGACATTGACCTGTCCAGCAGATTCCCTCCTTCCCCCCACTGTTGCATGGTGGCACTTTCAACAAATGCTTCAGAAGCGAAACACGTTAAGCAGAGATGAAAATCTACGAAGATATTTACAAAGGTGGACTCACGTCTTAGGAGACTAATGCTCGTTGCGACATCGGCACCTGGATGGCCGTGGCAAACAAACACCTCATGGATGACTCGAATGTGGAAGAATCGGGCTTTTCTCTGTCTCTCTCGACAACTGTGGACCCCGACTCGAACGCAGCTCCACACGTGGAAGATCAAAGAATCGCCAAACTGCGACTGAGGTGAAGTCTCATCAATAAAACACCACATTAGAGTATCACAATAGGTTTTACCCTTTCAGGAAATAAAACAGTTGTGTCAAGATGTTCAATCACCAAACAAAAACCTTGTGAAAGGAATCATGTCCGCATTATCCACCCATACCTGTGATGAACACACAGACACGGCTCTGGTAGTAGATGATGCATTGCCTTTGAAACCGACTGGTCCACTCCAGGGACAGCCTTCTTTAGAGCCTAGTCTCAACCAGTGTTAGACCAGAGAACGCCTAAAGGCGAACAGCACAAAGACATTCTAGATTTGAAGCTTTCGTGACTGCAAGGATTCATATACTTAGGTTTTTTCGGTAAAGTCACGTAGGTAAAACATTAAAATTAATAAAAGTAAAATAAAATAAAAAATAAAAATCACGACGTTTCGGAGGCAACACAAGCTTCCGTCTTCAGGTGGAACCGTCACAGCCACGACAGCTGTATCAAGTAAATGAGAGATTGCAGGAGCTACCACTCCGTTTATATAATGGTTGGAGAGGGGGGTGGGGGAAGCGGCAAGTACAGCACACTTTTTATTCATATGGTAAGGTGAGGCTTAAGAGGGTGAGCCTTTGTTAAAAAGACAATGCCACTTTGAGGGCATTCATAGACCGGGGTGTCGGCGGCGACGCTGTGATCCACACAGCGTGACGGTCTCCTTGGATTGGTTTGGGGAACTTAGCATTCAGTCATATACCACGTTTCAGAACTTTTGCTCTTCCCTACCGCCACACGAAAGAATAAGAATGATCGGTGCTCACGTAATCACCAACAGCGGAGGGCAAGAACCAGCAGCGTCATCATCATCATCATCCGTGGTGCATGAACACCACCGCCGTCGGCTCTCTCTCTCTCTCACCTCTGCTTCAAAGCTGCTCCCTCGTATACACGCCTCGATGGGCGTAGGGCCACATTCAATAACTCAATCAGTTGGGTGATTTCACATCTCATAAATCAATTGAACAATGAACCACGGGAGGCTCAAGTGGTCACATACCCCCCCCCCCCACCGTGACTGAGTGTACGCACCTTCCCCAACCTAACTCAGCCTCTGTGCTCACCACATGGTAAGGTTGATTATACCACCTCGTGATAAAGTTAAAGCTTAGTATATAAGCAACACAACAGTCGAGGTTGCTGTGCTGTCCTCTGCCGACAATGTAATTCAGCAGCAGCCGGGCGGTGGTGGCTCGGCACGCGTGTCACCCAGCACCGTGGAAGCGGGGGTTTGTGGATCGCACAAATGTTGCGAAACTTCCTTTCCGTGGGCGCGGAAGGTGGCTCGCATGGAGGAGGCGGTACAGCAAACACGTGGAGTCCATCTGCTTCGTCGATTTGGGGTAGAGTGTTACCCTCTTTCGAGCGTGGGTTTTCTCCGGTTGCTTTGACTTGTTCCCGAATGCTAACCCTCATTAATTGGCTGATAACATCTTAATAAATAGAGGATTGCGAAGCTTGGGAAATTGTTTGCGCCGGCTTACCGCGTGGGTGCCTTCCTGCTTGTCTGTGATTGCTCGCGCCTGAGTCGCTCTCTCTTTTTGGAGAGTGAGTCAGCACTGTGCGTGTCATCATGGTTATATGACGCCTGTTTTTTGTGTGATGGTAGCCCATCCAAGCACTGTCCAGGCTCAAACCTGCTTAGCCTCCCCAGAACTGATGAGGCTGGGTGCATTTCAGGTGATTCGGTCCTCACAGATAGGTGAAGAGCCCATTGTCAGACAGCAGTACTCGCACAACAACAATTTGTACCTCCAAGATGTTTATACTGGTAGGAACCACCTGGGTCCACCAGCCCACAGGGGATTATTGTGTCCGTCCGTCGTGCATCCAAAAATGGGAGGGGTGGGGCTGGGTGGAGAGGGTGAGGAGGGTGGGGAGGGGCTGGGTGGGGAGGGGCTGGTCACCCCGTGGTGCCCTTATAAAACTCAACGTTTAACCTACTCACGCCGGCTTGTCCCCGCCCTCACAGTCGGGCATATTTGCGGAATACACCACGCCGCCGTTGACCCTGGCCATTGACCGAGCAACCCAACGTTCCTACCAGCTCCCTCTACAGGAATGTGTTTAAATGCGTGTGCCATCATACCTGACTTGAATACGTGCTTAACTTGCTAAACCTTTAATACATTTTCTTTTACATTTTCTAAACTAAACACACCTTGACCCTGACCAAGTTTAACACATCTTCATCTCAATTTATTGTAATACAAAATAAACATGTCGCGTAAAATAACACATTAAGTGTTGAAACAAAATATTGAATGTTATGTTCATGTAATGAAAAGGCATGGGATCTACTTTCTGTGCTGCTTGCCGGCTCTGCTGCTGCTCCTCTGGGCGAGTGTCTCGCCTCCACCGACATCGGTGTGATCCATCAACCCCACCTCCTACATGCTTCATCACACATGTACACGTCACAATCAGCCACGACCTATCCACTGCTGGATGAAGGCCAAATCTCTCGTATTCTTACCGCGCGACAATCAGGCTCTCACCGCACCACGGGCTGATTTCACTGCTCCATCTCTGCTGCTCCCTCTTTGGGCTGCTACTGCGCCGTTATTCTCAGCCATTGGCCAGCATCCCTTCCCGTGATGTGTTCTGCCCAAGGCCACGTACTTCTTTTAACGGTCAATGTGATGTCTATATGCACGCGTTCTCTACTCCATGGGCATCCCTTCTTATCTCTCAAGTAAAATTCCAGGCATAGCACCTCTTCACGGTTCTTTGTGCCCTTCTCAGCTTTGTGTTGCATTGCCCATTGTTCCGCTCCATATGTCATAACAGGTGCACATGAGGCTCACGTACAAGGTAAAGGTGCAGTCCTGCAATTTTTTGCTTTCGCCACTGCTGGCAGAAGAGCCTCAATAATACGAGCTCTGGAAAGTCCCCTCTATGAGAGGGCCCCGCGGTGGTGAGATGTTAACTACCTCACCTGGTATACAGGAGATCAAGGGGTCGATCCCGACCCTGACGCCTGTTGTATATTTGGAGTTTACGTGTCTTTCTCTCTCTCCCCGTGGTCGCGTGGGATTTTTTCCGGTTTTCCCCTCCACGTTTATAATCAACACGCGTTTAGAGTATTTGGCTGCTATATATTTTCACATAAGCCAATTTATTTGGCTATCATTTGTGGCGAGGTCGCTTCTAGAAAAGGGCCTATCGTGGTAAAATAAAATAAAATATTCAGTTTAGTATTGTGTTCCTATTCCTGCACGCGGGTCAGACGTCTCGTATAAGATGGGGAGTCATCTTCTTGGTTCTTTCGGTAAAGTCACGTAGAAGGGAAATAATAAAATAATAAAAATAAAACATCATAAGATGATTCTCACGACGTTTCGGCCACAACGCAAGCAGCCGTCCTCAGGTGAAGAACAGGTATGTCGGGTTCTTCACCTGAGGACGGCTGTTTGCGTTGTGGCCGAAACGTCGTGAGAATTATTTGATTGTTTTATTTTTATTATTTTATTATTTCCCTTCTACGTGACTTTACCGAAAGAACCAAGAAGATGAATCCCTGCAGTCACGAAAGCTTTAAATCGAAATTTTATTATGTTTTATTTTTATTATTTTATTATTTCCCTTCTACGTGACTTTACCGAAAGAACCAAGAAGATGAATCCCTGCAGTCACGAAAGCTTTAAATCGAAATTTTATTATGTTTTATTTTTATTATTTTATTATTTCCCTTCTACGTGACTTTACCGAAAGAACCAAGAAGATGAATCCCTGCAGTCACGAAAGCTTTAAATCGAAATTTTATTATGTTTTATTTTTATTATTTTATTATTTCCCTTCTACGTGACTTTACCGAAAGAACCAAGAAGATGAATCCCTGCAGTCACGAAAGCTTTAAATCGAAATTTTATTATGTTTTATTTTTATTATTTTATTATTTCCCTTCTACGTGACTTTACCGAAAGAACCAAGAAGATGAATCCCTGTAGTCACGAAAGCTTTAAATCGAAATTTTATTATGTTTAATTTTTATTATTTTATTATTTCCCTTCTACTTGACTTTACCGAAAGAACCAAGAAGATGAATCCCTGCAGTCACGAAAGCTTTAAATCGAAATTTTATTATGTTTTATTTTTATTATTTTATTATTTCCCTTCTACGTGACTTTACCGAAAGAACCAAGAAGATGAATCCCTGCAGTCACGAAAGCTTTAAATCGAAATTTTATTATGTTTTATTTTTATTATTTTATTATTTCCCTTCTACGTGACTTTACCGAAAGAACCAAGAAGATGAATCCCTGCAGTCACGAAAGCTTTAAATCGAAATTTTATTATGTTTTATTTTTATTATTTTATTATTTCCCTTCTACGTGACTTTACCGAAAGAACCAAGAAGATGAATCCCTGCAGTCACGAAAGCTTTAAATCGAAACTTTATTATGTTTTATTTTATTATTTTATTACTTCCCTTCTACGTGACTTTACCGAAAGAACCAAGAAGATGAATCCCTGCAGTCACGAAAGAAGCTTTAAATCGAAAAGATGGGAGTCTCCACACGCTACCCCACCACACTCGACCTGCCCATCGACTGAGGGTCCACATCTTGCCTGCTCCTCCCACAGAACTCATCGACGAACGTCCGGACAATACACCACGCGACACACGGCACCAAGTGGACGTTTCATGTTTTATTAGATGCAAGTTTCAGAATCGGAGTAAAAGAGCAACGTCATGACGCATGAAATGGAGCATGGAGGGAAAAGGTGTCGGGCTAAGGGACTCTTATGCGACAGCACAGCACGATGGAGTGGGGGGGGTATGGTAGGGGGCATGGGTGGGTGGGTAAGCGGATTGGAGGCATGGCTCCGCCTATACTTATTACTGCATGCAATGGCACGCACACTCCACAACTGCCTGGTACACAGAGAGCTGTATTTTTAAATATATATTTTTATCGTTAATTTTTTACATCAAACACGCATGCAGAAAGTTGTTACTGAGCACGTAGCCGTCACAAAGGTTGTATTCTTAATCTCTGGGCCCATGGAGTCACCGACGTGGTTTGAAACAGTCCCTGGAGGCAGGGAGATTTACTTTTTGGACCACGGCGTGGATGCCCGTGCAAGAGACTCGCGTGGTACCACCTCTCATAAAGATGACCAGAAGAGTAAAAGTGTTGACGTCTCTGGAGATCAGACCAACTTAAATGGCAAATGCTCGCAGAATCCAATGTCCCTCTGAACATGTTTTAATTCGTGACAAAATAAAAACAAGTTTTATATTTCACTGACAGCTATAGCCACTTCAATATTTTATAAAAACCCATGGGAGGCAGCAGTTCCCACATGCCACAGCAAATGACATTCTTTTCATCGGCACTGACAGGGTAGACCCAGGGCTAAATATTGCAGCATTTGTAACTAAAAAGTGAAACTCAGTCACAATGCTGAAAAAAGAAACTTATTTTGTCCCAACAATTGTGGCACAAATCCCAGTCTCATGGAATCAAAAATCACAAGCCACTGGCCCTGAAAAAGTTATTTCATACTCCCAGAAATTACGTAAAACTCTCTTAACCTGAACAATGAATCCCAAAATGGAAATAAACGTTTATTAAAAGCTCATTGGGCAGGTCTAATATTTTTTAATAAAAACATGTTTTTTTCCGCAATTGCGTGAATATAAATGAAAATGGAAGGTTTTTGTTTCGGAATTGAAAGCTTCCTGCAAATCAACATGTGGCTTCTAAACAATCTCCCCCCCCCCTCAAAAAAAATCAGCACTGTTGACATGCATTTGAAATGTATTCATGGTGCTAAGATTACTGCCTGTACCTTAACACATCTGTGTCTATTTGCGGATCGCAGTCAATGAAATGGTGAATTGAAGATGAATACAATGATGGAAAATGTTGGTTCGCACGTTGACAAATATAGGGAGTGTCCTTGAAAGATTAATAGTGGAATGCAAATTGAAATGTGGGGTCATTGGAGGTAATTAAAATAAACTGTCCACTATTTAACCACACTAGAGCCCATTAAAGCACCGCTGCTTTAAGATGTTCATTTATAGGGCGCTTAAATGCCGCGGCATCTATCACAGATCGCCTGACAGCAACATCTAAAATCGCACTTTTCATCGCCTTCTGGCAGCCTTCGCCTTGAGAGCCCCAAGTGGCAAGTGTCTCCATGTGGCACGAGAAGTACACGAACACCCCCTGCCTGCGATTCGGGAGTCTGCCGGCAACGTGGCGATATTTTTTTGCGAGTTTCCCCCCATGTCAGCACCGCAGGCCTTCCTGCACAGAGAACATGGCACGAGCTGCAGCTGCTCTACCCAATATAATGGCACGCACAGATATACATACACGTGTACATTCACACATACACCACGCGCATGCGCATACACGTGTACGCTACGATACAAGCCTCGTATGCGTATGAAGCAGTTGCTCAATCAGGTTCTGTGCTGAATGCAGGCAGCTCCGTTAAAGCAGATTTAAAAGGCTCCAGACTCTGAATAAAAGTTCCGCGCGACTGATTTTTAAAGTGTGCGTACGTTTAACAATGTCAATATATTGTTATTGTGTGCCCTAAGATAACTACGGGTCAGTGTGGCCTGCCAGTTAGCCTCGGGTGACACAATTTCCTCGACAGATGTGACTGATGCCAGTAGAGTAAACCGAACAGCACATGCAATTATTTTAACTATATCCACATGTTTATTCGTGCTGGATATGTAAAACCTGGACTGCTATATCACTGACCTGGGGTAAAGCTTGAACCATATTTTTTACGATGAAGTCTAATCGGAACAATAGCATTTATTTTTGATCGAATTGAACACAATGTCAAATGGATTACATCGACCCTTGCCAATCAATACGCTTATATTTATGAAGATTAAAAAATCATGCTTCCCCGGGACCGACTAGGATGCAAATCCCTTCCCCATATCAGCTCTTCTCCTCCATTCAAGTGGAAATGTCGATTCAATTCAAATGCAAATATGCATTTCTAAAAATAGGTGCAGTCTATGATGGCCATTGTCACACTCAAACTCCAATCCTCGGGAGGGATTCTGACCCATATTTGCACATCTACCAGATAACTAGAGCGCATCTGTGTGAGATTCCCTACAGCCCTGCCGTGGCAGGAAACCACTTAAAATTTACATCCACAGGCATAAAAGTTGGTTGCAGGAGACGCTAAAAATCCCTCTTTTTGTGGATAAAAGTAGTGTGTGACCCCAGGTGTACTCGATGGTCTGGTATTCTGCCTCCTGCAACCAGTGGCAGCTCGTGACCCATTGTTTGTGTTCTTCTTGGCTCTTTCGGTAAAGTCACGTAGAATGGAAATAATAAAATAATAAAAATAAAACATAATAAAATAATTCTCACGACGTTTCGGGCCACAACGCAAGCAGCCGTCCTCAGGTGAAGAACAGGTGTGTCAGAAAGACAGCGTCTGAATGAACACCACCAGGCTTGCCAGCTTAAATGTACGCTGCCAAGCCTGGTGGTGTTCATTCAGACGCTGTCTTTCTGACAGACGGCTGCTTGCGTTGTGGCCGAAACGTCGTGAGAATTATTTTATTATGTTTTATTTTTATTATTTTATTATTTCCATTCTACGTGACTTTACCGAAAGAACCAAGAAGATGAATCCCTGTAGTCACGAAAGCTTTAAATCCATTGTTTGTGGATGAGTTTTCTATTCCTCTGACTTGGGTTTTTCCATGCTCAGGTGGTTTCGCGCAGGTGGATTAATCACCTCACTGGAATGTGCTGGCAGTCATTGGCTTCATCATTATCAGCGATTTCTCCACCTGATAGGCATACGCAGCTTCCCAGAGAACTGGTCTGGCGGGAGCCCGGTATTAATTTAAGCGGCACCACTTGCTGCCTTTGCATTCCAATTATCAATTAGTCCACCTGCATGCGTCATCACCTGAGCACTGGAAAATCCATCGCATTAACTGACCCAGTTATGAGCCGCATTGTATGTCACTGTTTCCATCGCCATTCGTATTCCTCTTCAATGACCCCTTTCATTTTCACTCCCCCTTTTGACAACAATGATGAAAAAAAGATCACCTCATGGAAAATGTCAGAGTATTCTTAATTAAGAACCACAAAGGTGGAACTTTGAGGGCTGCAGACCATTCGGTGAATTGTTGCATTTGGAAGAATGGTATCCTGCTGCACATGTATTGAAATTAGTTCTTGGACAATTAGGCGATTAATCAACTAAACGGTATAATCGATTACATATTTTTGCGAGCGATTACTTTTGGGCCATTTTAACACGAGGGATGCTCCGACATCCTGCCTCCCGAAGGCAGGAAACCCTCTTCGAGACAAGCGAGCTTGACACAAATTATATACCAATGATGTCACCAAGTCCCGGCCATCACCTCCCGTCCAGCGGCACACGTGGGAATCGAGGTGAGAATTTCTTGTTGCAACAAATTTTTTTATAACTTCTCTCGCGTTATCCGATTAGCCAAGTAATTGAACCGATACTCTGAAATCGATTACTTAAAATAATCAGTTGGCCTAACTCTAACGCTAATTGAAATGCAGAACAATTGGCCAGGGCAGAACGTTGTTGCTGTACCGTCAACAGACAAATAGTTGCTGAAGGCCAGAGCTCTCGCTATTTAAATCCAATCAAACGTAACAAAAATGTTGTGATCACGAGAACATGGGTAATTTGATCATTTGACAAAGGTTCGTGAAAAGAACAGCCTGGATTTCAAACTCTCTGTTTCTGTAACAAGACAGCTTGCAGGTTGCAACACGTGACTTGGTCACCAGGAATCGTGCAGCAGAGTGAAACGTTTCTAGCTGCAAGGGCAGGTCTCGTGCTCTGGGGCTAAACACGCGTTTAGATTCTAGATTTGAAGCTTTCGTGACTGCAAGGATTCATATTCTTAGGTTTATTTTTGGTAAAGTTACGTAGGTAAAAAAATTAAAATTAATAAAAGTAAAATAAAAATTAAATAAAAATCACGACGTTTCGGAGGCAATACAGGCTTCCGTCTTCAGGTGGAACCGTCATAGCACGATTGCTGTATCTTGATACACTTATTTAGGCTGTATCTTGATACAGCAATCGTGCTGTGACGGTTCCACCTGAAGACGGAAGCTTGTGTTGCCTCCGAAACGTCGTTATTTTTATTTTATTTTTATTTTATTATTATTTTTTACCTACGTGACTTTACCGAAAAAAAACCTAAGGAATGCGTTTAGATTATTTGGCTGCTATGAATGTCCACACAAGGCCACTTTGTTGAGCTGTCATTTGCGACCAGGTCGCTTCTAAAAAAGAAGCTAATAGCTCGGTAGGCTTTACCTGTTAAAAAAAATAAAAAAATTGACTTAGAACTTTCGTGGCTGCAAGAATTCATATTCTTTGGTTCTTTCGGCAAAGTCACGTAGATAGAAAATAAAACGTATAAATATAGTAAAAAATGAAAAAAATAAAAAATAAGCGGTCGTCATCTGCCTGATGACGACTGCTTGTGTTGCGATAGAAACGTCGTGAGTATTTTAATTATTTATATTATTCTTTTTTTAAAACTATTTTTATAAATTTTATTTTCTATCTACGTGACTTTGCCAAAAGAGCCAAAGATTTGCTCACCTTTCCTATACTTTTTGTATTGTTTGTTGTTGTAACGTTCTGATCACGCGCCCCGACTGGACATCTGTGAAAAAGAAGAGCTTTACAGCTCACCGGATTCCTCCTGCAGTACAACTAAATATTTTGATGATGAGTCGATGTCCACACGGATCGCAAAGAGATGAGGCGACGTCATCATTTCCATCCCCACACGTCAACCAGCAGTAGATCAAGAGGCTACCAACAGAGGTCCGTCATGCGATGTGTTTGGGGTTGCACACACACAGCGTTGTTGTCCAGCCTGATGTCGATTTCGCTCCACGTGCCGGCAGCTTCTTCAATTCTACTCAGTTTTCTGCTCCCATCATGCGGAGCGAAACATCAGACATCATGCCGAACAATGTGCGGTGAAGCCTGCAAACATCTCGGACAGCTGCCGGTCACAGCCGCGAAGATCTACGCAGGAGAAGCTGTGACTATTCGTCACCAACGTCAGGTGAATAGCATAGGCCTCACAATCGGTCAATGCAGGCTTGGATATTTTCATGCATCTGTACATCTCGACTAACGGCAAAGCAGCGTTAATGATAATTGTTTCCATTTTCATGTTTTCTGTATTGAGTGGCCACGGAACACTTTAATCTGCATAGCAGTAGTGTTAGCACAACACCAATTTCTAATAGGCATAATCGTGTAATTTCCTTAATCAGCCAATTAAATTAATTGCACAAACATCAATGCTGCAAAAAAAATTTAATTCGCGTATTTGTACTGAAGTGGCTGTTTGTATTAATGACTGCTGACTAATTTATGACATTTCCATCTATTACTATATTAATTCACTGAAAAAACTAAATTGGGCCCCACCAAGAGTCTTTGATATTTTTCGCCGAGCATACAAATGTATCCATTCGAAATAATTCTAAGACAAAATTAACAAATCACCACATTTTTTGTCCACTTATTTAAAATGCTGATTGCTTTTAACAAATAAAAACCACAAGGACGCTGTCACAGGGCGATACAAGTAATTGACCGTGTTTCGTTAAACAAGACCCGGTCAGTTTAGACACCCAATGTGATGAAGAAATCTGGGGGCCCATTTGACTGCACACCATCTTTGAAATGTAAGCAATACACACACGGCTCTGTCTCGCGTTTATCTGTAGACTGGCAAACAGGAACAGTTGGCCAAGCCCTGAAGGTGTCCCAGTTTGTGTATGTCGGACGACCTCAAAAAATCCAACCGTAATATCTCGGTGCTTTTTTTGTGTGCAATGCCACACAGTGCAAGACTCATATTCTTAGTTTTTTTCGGTAAAGTCACGTAGGTAAAAATTTTTAATTAAAAAAGTAAAATAAAAATAAAATAAAAATCACGATGTGCTGTGACGGTTCCACCTGAAGACGGAAGCTTGTGTTGCCTCCGAAACGTCGTGATTTTTTTTATTAATTATTTTTTACCTACCTGACTTTACCGAAAAAACCTAAGAATATGAATCCTTGCAGTCACGAAAGCTTCAAATCTAGAATTAAGTGCAGGACTCGCCGCGCTCAATAATACGCACCGACGCTAAACAAAATTCAGGCTGCGCTGCATTGCAGGAATAGTCCACAACTCGGGTACATTTTGACGATCGTAGGCGAATCAAGCCAAATGCTGATTTAACAAAACACGGGCGCGCTGGCTCGCCTTGTTCGCTGCTCCTCAATAATCGGGGCTCAACGACTGAGCAGTGCCCACGTGTTACCGACAACGAGTCTGCAAGTAAAACGATCACGTTACAACGCAATAAAAACACGACGGGTCTACATCCTTCGCCCCCATTCCGAGTTAACGACAAATATGTTTTCAGAACCTTAATGAGCATGTTTTGCTGTCATCGTGTTTTGAGATGTATCTCGGTTGCGCAATTACGCCACAGCGGATGCAAGCGAACAGCAGCCGAATTGTGTCGTCACGAGCCAGTGACGTGTTGTTTGGCAGCACAGTGTGCAATATGCAGTGGATATTGTTGTTGTTGTTGTCTCATCGTTGCACACACACTGCTTTTGTTTTCCGGTTGATGAGAACTAACAGTGGCTGCAGCGGACGCTAGTTTGCGTGTCTCATTTTATTGCACTTTTAAATATCTCATTGTTATAACATTACTTACGTACATGCATTTCTAAGTACGGGCAGTCCATATTTATATATAAAAACACACGGAGAAAGCACTACATCTAACAGTTCAACATAGCTTTGACACCATCCCCCCCACCATAATCTGTAAATTGTAATAATCACAATCGTGTTATACAAGGGAATCCGTCCCTGCACACAACACACACAACATACACGCAGTATGCCGGGAGGTTACATAATGACTATTTAGATCTATAAAATGTTATAGCGTGGTTGAAACGCGTTTATCAAACACATACGCGTGTGTGTGTTCAGTGCAGCACAACAAAGCCAATTCTAAAATCAAAATCGTCACCAAGCAATAATAATATATATTCAAATCGCTACAAAAAAGGCTCACCACTTTAAATTGTGGCTCATGATTACATTTTATAATTGAAAAACTGCGAATTAGGTCACGGTATTAATAATAATTATGATCCGCATTTGGAAAACATCATACTATTAACAATAAAAAAAATAGCGACAGCAATTATAATAAAAAAAACTCAACATCTTCCACAATGGCATTAGTAATCATACATTGAGGAATAACAATATTACATTCGGCAAAAAAAATGAATAATAACATTGATACCAACTATAACACCCCCCCCCCTTCCCCCACGAGAAAGAGCAACAATAAATACGACGACAGCAACACTGACATTGATAATAAACATAATTACAAGAGTTTGTAATGCGATAAAACCCCGCAACCTCCGCCACTGTGGCCGTACGCGTGAATGGGACTCACGGCCGGAGTGCTCAGTGAAGAAGTACTTCGACTCGAAACAACACCGCGGCCACGATTAATCTCCTCCCCTAGATATGAAGTTTTCGTGACTGCAAGGATTCATATTCTTGGGTTTTTTCGGTAAAGTCACGGAGGTAAAAAAAAAAAATTAATAAAAGTAAAATAAAAATAACGGAAGCTTGTGTTGCCTCCGAAACGTCGTGATTTTTATTTTATTTTTATTTTACTTTTATTAATTTACATTTTTTACCTACGTGACTTTACCGAAAAAACCCAAGAATATAAATCTCCTCCCCGCCTTTACGCAAGACCGCTCGCTACTCCCCCTGCGAGGAGTGAGCCCGACACGTTTCGCGTCCGTGACACGCACGAAGCGCGGAACGAGTGCCAGCCACCGCTAATTTGATTGATGTCCTGAATTTGAAAACCCAGGTGAAAGCCCCTTTGGGATGAGGGCGCTTGATTTGCAGCTGTCCGCGACTTGTGCCTGGGCTGCCAAGAATTACAGAAGCCACCAACGTCACACAGGCCCCTTTAGCTCCTTTTACTTGAACGGGATTTCTCGTCCGTTATATAATCAGCCGAGTGTAAATTTAGTTTAAAAAAAATGCTTCTGCAATGGACATCTGGCTACTTACAGTTACGGTTCAATTGCCGTTTTTCCTCTTGGCACAAATAATACAATTTAAAATATTGCTTACAATTAATTATAACCAATATATTAAAAACGGGGCATCCATATTTCTCAGCTGTAAATGATAAGCATCTGTGTTTACACAAGAATGTTCATGGTAGCCAAACAGCCTAGGGGAAACGGAGGGATTTTTTTTAACGATGCTATATTAATTATTCCACTAAATTACAAAACTGTATTTGCCTCAGATTGAAACGCAAAAAGCGGCTTTCTTGTTTACTGGTGCTACGATTAAACCATCGAAACTTTAGAAGAGTAGCAATAATAGCTCCGATGTAGAGCAAACTACGAATCTGAGCCAAGATGCATGAAATGCATTCTCTTCCAGCGGCTCTATTTTTATTTATTTCCACCATTCAATCGGCTTGGCGAACGCACAAAGATGCCCCGCTATAGCGAGTGCCCGATGGAGGCCGATATGACCCTGCCGTCTGCTCTGCCTCGTACCTCAACCGCACGCTCCTACACGACTGCTTGACGTGCGCGCCACCGCAGTCAGGCAGGGAACCACCCACCACCAACCAACCACCATCCACCACCCATCACCAACCACCATCCACGACCGACCACCCACCCATCACCAACCACCATCCACCACCCACCCATGACCATTCACCACCCACCATCCACCCATCACCACCCACCATCCATCACCCACCCAGCACCATTCACCACCCACCACCCACCCATCACCCACCATCCTCCTCATGCACTCTCACCCGGGCCAGGCAAAGTTTAAATTCTGCAGATGAACGTGGACTGCGCGCCTGGGATTCTAACCCTCACCACCGCCGCCCACCACCGAGTACGATAAACGCCACGTGACCGATTCACAATCGTGAGGTGGCTCCGTGGTTCAAGGACGTGGTAATGCCATCATCGATGTAAGGAGGATTTAGCCCGCAGTGCTAGAATAGCAGACAACATATCCGGGCAGCAAAGCGCAATTAAACCAGGCGTTTCAGCCGTAGCAAGTTGATGATCACAGCGCGGTCGCGGACGACTGCATTCATATAAAAAAAAATCTGATAAATTTGGTCAAACGCAGCTCTTAGGATTTAAGTAGCAGACACAACGTTACTCATCTGCACGGCTGGAAGCAGCTCAGTCGTCTGGCACGGATAATTCAGTCAATAATAAAACCTATTGGATATGCTCATGATTCATACATTAGTTTTCCAAATAGAGCACAATTCACTCACTCACTGCCTACAATCTGTTGCGTGTGTTTGTACAGCAGAGGGGCCACAGGCGCTGAGCTAAGATGCCATGTACACATACGCAGTGGTTCACTGGCTCTGTTGCGCGTGTGCATGCTTCAATATTACTCAGGGTTCGTGTAAATAAGTCACGTGTGTCTTGCTCACCCGAGTGTCAATCTTCAAAGCAATCCTGAACCGCATGCGCGTTTCACTGATCACTTCCGAATGTTTGCAGTGAAGAACAATTTTGAAATTGGAGTTTATCAGCGCAGTGTAAAATAGTGTCGAGTATACCGACAAGTGTAAGCCACTGGAGAGACAGCTGCTGCCATCGGAGAGATTGTCCAGTCACTTGGTCTCTTCCCAGTGCATGACCGACAGTGACATCGTGAAAGGAATAAAGAGGTTGATCCACTTCCCATATTTAGCCTTTATCCAGGTTTAAGCTTGCTGAGACGAGACAAAATGTCTACCAAGGGAGTCCTGTTTTATATACTGTGTATATACACATACATTTACAGACATGTGAACATTGGTGTTTAATGCGGTATTCCAGTATTCGGTATCATATTTTACGTGTGTCAAGATATTACAACAAAATAAAATGCGAGCGCAACGCGCCTCTTGTTTCCGTTACAACCTGCATTGGCAAAACAGGCCACAGACTGTCGGCCCTAGGGCAATGTAAACATTAATTGGGCAGAACCCGGCGAGTGATTTTCATTCTAAAGCCACAATCGTTTTCTCCCCACCCCCCCTCGATGTCTGAACCAAGCATGTGGCACTTGCGTTGACCGGCCATGCCCGTGTCATTTTCCCAGAGTCCCTTGCAGTACATGAATCCTTTCGGCCAGTTTCAGCATCATGCGTTTAAAGGCAGTTTTATGTTGCGTGGTTAATGTGGGCAAGGGCACCCTGGTTGGAGATGGCTGGCGCTCGTGAAATTCAGAGGCAAAAGCTCCCAATATCCGCTGGCTGGCTGTGTTTTTATCTCCGAGAGCCGGGAACGGTATTTTGATATGAGATCCACTTAACTTCCCACTGCATCTTGCACAGGAGACACAACCGGTTGCCCTCCTGCCGCACGGAACAGAACATGAACTCGCCGTGCGTGGCTCTGACGGGGGAAATGAGCCACGAACCGCACAGCCAAGTAAACAAAACCTGCTGTGACCTCAAACAGGTTTAGGCGATGCGCGCCAAATTGAAAGATAGTTAGGGGTACATGCGAGCAGAGTATCCTGGCCTGACACGCTTGTCTATGAGAACGCCAAATGAGGTCCCTCTATCATCCTCTGTATGTAGCTGCTTTCTAAACCTCCCCCGTGGCACCTCTACGAGTCTTCACTCTCATTCTCATCAATAATATTTTCTCCCCGAACCATTTCATCTCAAGCCTCAATCATCTCAGCGCGTAAAACTTAACCCGGCATGAAAACGTCTCGGCGAAACACCGCAACGAGAGGCACACGCGCTTCGAATCCGCCCCAGTGCAGAAAGCCCATGGCACATGTTCTATAAAAAAAAGAAAGATATAATTTCCGAGCAAGTATGTTACTGCTGCCTATTTTACTGTGGGGACGTAAACAGCATCGCGGGCGTTGCGGCGGAGGAAGAGGGGCAGCCCACTCTAAATGTAAAGTGGAATGTGCCAGCTGTTGCTGGCCCCTGACGGATGTGTTCCATTACGCGTGCAGGAGAGGATCCGTGCTCGGAAACTCCCTCGGCTGCAGGTGCTTTCCGTGCACCGGCCGAGATGTCGCCAAAGTGGACGCTCAAGGCGCATTAGTGGCTGCTCGGAGGAGAACCCCCCCCCCAGCCAGCCACCCAGCCACCCCTCCGCCGGCCCCCCATCAAGAATTCATGATGCAGGCTCCCGTCCGAGCAAAGCCACGCGCGCATCCCGTGGAATTAAAAATACAATACTGCTTTAAAATAGAATAGCCTCGCCATGTTTGCTGGCGATTACGAGCGCAGTGATGTCGATGATGGCGGCGATGGCCCAAACAGTGAGCTATCTAGCACTTCCATAATAGAGTTGTTTTGTTGGGTTAGATCGCGTATACATATATAAATGTGTCGTTAAAACCCGCCACCACCCGACACGGCCAACTAGTAAGGGTTGTCACGTAAACAGAACGTGGCCAATTCGTCACTAGTACAGCACTAGTGTGTAGTGTAGTGTATCGTGTAGTGTATAGTAGTATATTGTATAGTGTAGTGGATAGTAGTGTAGTCTATAGTGTATAGTAGCGTAGTGTATAGTGTAGTGTATAGTGCAGTGTACTAGTACAGCACACCGGTGTGTTGGAGAGCCAAGCCACAACATTTACAAACTGAGTACGACGTTTCACCAGTAATTACAACGAGCATCATCAGGTGGCAGCCAGATTTGTGGAGAGGTCCACCTGTTTCGTTCCTTATATAGAGGCGTAGATGTGTTGTGTGCTGTACTAGTGACGAATTGATATGTTCTGTTTACTAGTTGGCTGTATCGGGTGGTGGCGGGTTTTTAACGACACTTTTATATACAGTATTTACACGATCTAACTCAAAAACATCTTGTGGATGATATTGGTCGCGAAAGCCTACGTGTTAAATCTAGCACTTGATGATAAGCAATACAAATGGATGCGGACTGGACGCCCTCGACAAGGCAGCTCGGTTACACTGCAGGACTGAAGGTCTCAATCACAGGACGTAGTCAGCTCTTCTGAGACGCCGGAGTACAATCACAGGCTCCCATCAACATTCAAGCAGCCTCTCGACCATAGCGAGTCTGACAGTCTCAGTGCGGCCACCGACGACTTCGCATACAAAGCCAATTTCGGTGTTAAAAAAAGAAATTGGAACAAAACATCCCTCGAAGGTAAATACAGGTGTATTCATAGCTGCAAAGCTCATCCCACCTGCCACCGACGATAAACACCGCAGCAGAGCAACGTGTAACACGAGCACAAGAAACGTGCAGACGGCCCAGGGCAAACTACAGTGGTGGAGTCACGCCCGTTCTGCTCCAAGACTTAGGGCTGTCCGGACCGGGTGGACAGCCAGCAGAACACACGCGCAACCTGCGGGAGCCTGAAGGAAGGGCCTCTCTCTCTGCCGACACACGGAACGCTGCGCGCGGTGTGTGCCCACGCATCCTATGCGTGCCCACACCAGCAGCCGTGAGTGCGCGCGGTGTGAAACCCACTCCTGCCGGCTCCACGGCAATTTGCGACATCAGCCCCAGCGTCTTCAAGGAATTGCCGTTTCTTTTGGGGTTTCTAAATCGGATGTTCTGTTCGTTGCTCCGCTACTTTAAAGTATCTGCTCATGTTAGCTCTCCGCCACTGATTAAATCCCAGTCGTGCTATCGGGGTCATGGCTCGAGATGACGATCTGTCTTTTCTGAACCCCTTCAATCAGTGGAGGCTCGTGCGGCGCCGATCATCCCAGAGAGCTAACGGCTAAGCCAAGCTAAGCGATGGTAATTTTGTACACTTGTTTGGAGAGCGGGTTAAAGTCATTAATTCATTGCACTTGGGAGAGAGCCCATTAAGTATTATCATCTTGAGCCGTAATTTATCCAAGTCATCACAATCCGTCACGGTCTTGCAATGCAACTATCCATCTTGAGCATCTGCATGAGCTGATCTGATCAGTACGTTTTCACAGCGGTCGCCATCTCGGGCATCTTCCTACCTTTGGCTGCCACTCCATCATCAGTCTCAACCCATAATAGAGGTTTGTTGGGTTAGATAGCGTAAATATAAATGTGTTGTTAAACCCGCCATCACCCGAAACAGCCAATTAGTAAGGTTTGTCACGTAAACGGAACATGGCAATTTGTTTGCTAGTACATCACTAACCTGTGTGTTGGAGAGTAAACTCACAGCATTTACAATCTGAGTACGACCTCTCAATCCATCGGACCATCAATCCTTCTCACAATGCATCCCGCCCAAGACTACTTTTTTGTCTTAACAGTCAATATGATTCCTCCAGTTAAGTTGAACCCAGGATTTCAGCATTGCTGGCTCATTGCTCCGACACGGCCATTATGAGCCGCGTGAACCACTCAGCCGATGGCACTTTTCAATTTTTTTTCTAACGAGCGCTCCGTGATATTTTTTATTGCCGTTTATGCTGGAAAACAATAAAAGGAAATGAAAAAATCCCAAATCAGAGCCACAAATAATTGCAGCCATACATTTCCACGCCGTTAACGATGCGAGACCCTTCTCAATCCGGGTATTCTGGTGATACGGTCTTTACACTTTTACATTGGGCTAATTTTCAGGGCTCCTAATTGTTCACAATGACGAATAAACAAAACGGATTGAACATAATCATTGCATTAGGAGCCAGGCCGCCCACCACCGACGGCACAGGGAGTCGGGGGGATAGGCGACATTGCCGTGAGTGCGTGCAGGGGGCGACGGTAACATTTGCAGATAAATGACTTGAAAATCTTCCGCGAGACAGAGCCAGCAGCGTTTGCCTGCGCGTGCCTGTGCGGCTGCTCGAACCGTGGAAGTGACTAAACATCCCGCGACTCTTTCACGGGGTTCACCTCGACAATCGGCCACGGAACGCCGCGCAACTTTACGCTGCCCACTGTGCTGAAGGGGCCGAGGCACACGGTCACCCGTACCGCGACTGCGAGTCGATGATGTGCCCTCAAAGGACAACGGAAAAATAACACGACGGTGTTTCAGAGGACTTGGGATTGAAATGCGATGAACTCGGAGCGGAGCGGAGCGGGGGCGGGAGGTGTGAAAGGGATCACGGTGGAAGTTTCTAGGATGGTGGAAGGAGGACACGCTTGTTGCAGAGACACCGACGATGGTGTCTCTGCAACAAGTCTCACGTGGCTGGAACAAACTAAATTAGAATTTGGTCTCCCTCTGTCGCCTGGTGGGTGCTTGAGCATTGCACCAGAAGAAAATTAAAACCCCGTTTCTGTGTGGTCGATATGTAATTGATAGAACATTTCCTAAGTGCTCATCAATGAGAAACGTTTTCAAATGTTTAATTACAGAATACATTCTAAATTTCATTAATAATGTGATGGTTGTGCCATGTGCATAATGGAGCTTTGTGGCTAATGGAAGGCAAATGTTTTTTTAATCGTAGTAAATTGTTAACTTGTGACAGTGTTAAATTATCAAAATGTTTTTTTTAACATTTTAATGATACTTTTGAATTTTTTCAATTTTTACGAGTTCCATAAAAGATGTTCATATCTTCTTATTGTCAGTTGTTACATTTTTACCAGACACTAAAACATATGTCTATCGTACTATTCAAACAAGTAGGCCAGTGTGTTCCTGTGTCACGGCAAATACGAAAATATAATATAACGGACCTTTGCACAGTCTCCTAGACCATAGCTTACAGAATAAATTTAATATCAGATGGGGCTGTCACCTGGTTGTGAATGAAGGCTATTGATTGACAGATCGATCGAGGTAATGAATGACTTCTTAGCTTAGCACTAATGCGTCATGAAACAAGCATTTGAAATGACAAGCGACAGGCAAACAGAAAACCCCATTACGATGCAGAAATCGCTAGAACCCTAATCCCAGACCTAAACCGTTCTTGTGCTAACACTTTACTCATGCCACCCTCCCTCCCTCCCACACAGAATCCCTCTGCCACACCAACCCACCTCTCCTTTTCGACACCACCCACCGCTGCGCACTGCCCCCCCGAACGTACAAATGTGGTCAAGTGGCGGCGACGGTGGCGAGGAACGCCCCCCCCCCGTCTATTTCTGGATGTCGCACTGGAGCAGGAGCACGATGGACGGGTCGCTGCGTGCCGCCTCCTTGAACTCCTCCAGGGAGATGAGGCAGTCGTTGTTCTTGTCCATCTTGCTGAAGATCTTGTCGACGCGCTGCTCGGGCGTGAGGCCATCCTCGTTCATCTTCATCATGATCACCGTGCCCACCATCTTGTAGATTGCCTGCAGAACAACAACGCGTGGACGACGCGACGGAGTTCACCTTTGTCTCGTTCTTACATTGGTGGGTTGGTGAATGTAAATAGGTTATAGAAGGCCTACAAAGCGTACATTTGGGACTATTGTAGTCAAATCTTCACTTACAATAAATAATAATTACAGACATTTTGATTCGCTATAATGCACCACGCTGGTCAGTGTGGATTGTTAAAGGGGGGCCCAAGCACTAGTTCATATATCACCACTGATGTATGTGTGTTGAACTTCTTTCGTCCCGTACATAGCCAACTGTGCTAATCGGAGGTGCAGCGGAAGGACAGCAAACTAAACACAAAAAGCAGTTCTAAAGGAATTAGTTTTGAGATCTAGATTTAAAGTGTTTAAAAGTGGCTGAGAATCAAACTTAGATCACCAGGTTCCTAGTGTAGTATAGTCACCACCCAGATATTTTAAATTTGGCCCCATTAAATTATGGCCTGGACAATCAATGGTATTGCTTACCAGATAGGATCAACCTTATGGTAGATTCAGCCTAAGTATTATACATATGCAGCTATAGTTATTCAATTTGTGTTGCTTCAGATATCTTGCACAACAAATAACAAGTGGGGTAGAACAGTAGTACAAGAGTTAATGCCCCACACTATGAACCTGGTGACCTGAGTTTGATTCTTGGCCGTGGCGAACGCGGGTGGAGAGTGACAACCAAGCCCATCCTGGGCCACCCCCTTCACCAACGCGTATTGATTGACGTGATGACGCATGTTTAAACAAACCCCAAGAATGACATGGCATGGGAAGGCCTTTACCTAATTGTTGATTGACGCAGGGTTTATATGATTATTATAATGTTCAGATAACAAGCAAAGCTAAAGTTAGGAATTTATTCTCTCAATGAGAGCAAAAGAAAATGTCAGAATACATACGCAAAAATGTATACAGTGCTATGAAATTATAGGACCAAAATAAGTTGTTTTACTCACTGCTTTGGGTCTGCCTCAGTTACTGGAAAACTGGGCATTGCCCAATTAACGATTCTGGATTTGAGCCACCAACACTCTCTGCCCAACTTAGGTGTCAGCTTCAATCCGATGGGAAATGATTTAAGTCTAGTGCGTGACGGCCCAACTGCAGGACCACCTTATGAAACAAATGATAATTTTGCCGGTGGCACAATCCAAACTACCTCGCTGACAAAACACTGATCGGTCTTTTGGGTGGCAGGCTTTTTCCGAAAGACTTTGAGAGGCAATGCCACATTTAATGCTCATGGGTGCTTAGCATGTCATGAATGCCAACAGTGTTAGAAGGGAGATGGGACAAACAATGTGCTGTTGATAGTTCTGAAAGTAGGAGCAAGAGAAATTTAATAACGATTTCGTTTATAAGAAAACCTTCACCGAGTCTCAAGACTGCATTGGGGTGTTTGACCAATTCCATAATTTTATCTTTGGCATATGTTAGCAAACCGGAGTACATGGAGAAAACGCAGGCACATTAAGGTATAATATTCAAAGCCCTACACAGATCGACTCAAGAATTCCCTGACATACTGCTGTTTGCTGAATACCATTTAAACATGGATCTACAGCTGATGGCAAATGTCTCAAATAAAGAGTAACCATTCCTTGTAGGGAGATACTGATTGTTCTTTAATTAAATTGGCAAAGATTCTTGAGGTGAGATTCATTAAGACTTGCTTGTGCCTTATCTCGTACCCTTGATGTATAACTGTGCCACAAAGCATCTGGAGATCTTGAGCGAACGCTATTTCAAACCGAATTTAATTGTATCGAAAGGTTAGACAATTTTGGAAACAGGTCACGTCCTTGCCTAGTGCACTCATGTGCTGTCTGTGTGTACACACATTATATATTGTATTCACTCTGCGTTGCTGCATATCGACGCGCATTTCTCCTCTGGGTAGGGATTCGTCAAATCAGACACGCGTCGGAGCAATTCCAAGCGCTAATATGAGGAGCGCCGTTGCCTCCGTGAGAGACAACGAGGCGTTGCGAGCCTGGCGAATGAAGCTGTCAGCGGAAGTACAACTGCCAAGGTCTCATGGAGCCAAGGCTCGTGGCAAATCAGCCATACTGCACCACGCGGTCAGTGCGAGTTGGTGAAGGGAGCACATTTTGTGTCGCCGAGTACGTGACTGGTATGGGTGCTCCTATCCGGTACAGCTACTCAGGTCTACGTTTTCTCATGAAGAGAGTGCCCCAAGAAGACGGAGCCGCGTGTGATTGCAGGGCGACTTGGAAGGATGTCACATTGGGTAGGCGTAGCGATCAGGGTGTCTGTCACTCAGCCAGTTTGCTCAGAGGCAGTGCTGGGATTCCTGCTGCCTCTGCTCGGTAATTCCTATACGAGGTAATTACCAAAGTTATTTGCGAATGACCACAGAGAAATATTTGAAAATACCTTGTTGACAAATATTTACAATGTGTGATGTTGTCATCACTACCAGTCAACAATCATGAGTGTTTGATGTTCTCAGTCCATTTGCCAGACTGCACACGCAAGTACCGTCATAAAATGTTGGTTTTCACTTTATTGAGCAAACTCCTACTCTGAGCAATACAATGTTCAAGTTGATTGCCATGCGATGAACGCTCTTTACAGGGCATAATGAAACGTTGTCTCCTGTCGGTAAGAAATCCATTAAAGTGACTCCAACATATGCACGTAGTGCTATATTCCATGGGCTTTTCCAATCATTCGTGATTTGAAGCTTTCGTGACTGCAGGAATCTATACTCTTTGGTTCTTTCGCTAAAGTCACGTGGATAGAAAAAAATAATAAAAGAAAACACAAAGTTTCGGGCGCAAGACGGCCGCTTGTGTTGCGACCAAAACGTTGTGTTTTATTTTATTATTTTTTCTATCTACGTGACTTTTCCAATCGTATCCATACCATTGTAATGTCTCTTAGTTACACACTAAAGCTTTGCTGAGTCTTACATTATCTTCCAGAAGGTGCTACGGTGAGATTTAGTGGCTAATTCCCATTGGAAACCGGAGTCCCGGGGGGGGGGGGGGTGGAATCAATAATTTGAGAAGGTAACACTCAAACCTCTGCACAGATGTATGAATACATTTCTTTACCACCATTTGGCCAAACCCCTGCCCAAGCCAACAACACCTGGTATTCCCTTATTTTCATCCAAGTACTAACCAGGCTCACCTCACCTTAGCTTAGCTTCCGAGATCTGACAAGATCTGGGGCATTCAGAGTGATGTAGCCGGAGCCAAGATGTGATGTACTGCCAACTGTGAGAGTTTCACATGAAAGAGTTTTGTCCTGTGTCCTGATACCAACACAATTTACAGTCCTCTATCAATCCACTGCCGGATGAAGGCCTCCTCACACCGTGTTGGTCACTGGGGTTATTTGACCATACTTCACCACACTGATTAGTTTGAGTTGGTGAAGGCGGGGAGCATAGTTGTTGGGACATAACACAGTGCAACAGCGGATTTTTGCTGTACTACCTAGCAGAGCAGTCAACAGCTTCTCGATGCAGGTCCAACCCTGCTTAGCTTTCGTGTTCTCATGAGGTTTTGGCGCATTCCAGGTAGGGTTTTTCTCCCCACAGGCACTCAGAGTGAATTTGCAACATAACCGTGGATGGAATTAATCAGAGCGCGATGGCAAGTGGTGGGCGAGTGCGGGGGGGGGGGGGGGCGAGAGCGGCACCTCGATGATCTCCAGCATCTCGACGCGTGAGATGTATCCGTCCCCGTCCAGGTCGTACATGTTGAAGGCCCAGTTGAGCTTCTGCTCGAAGTTGCCGCGGGACGTGACGCTCAGCGCGCAGATGAACTCCCGGAAGTCGATGGTGCCATCGCTGTTCTTGTCAAAGGTCCGGAAGGCGTGCTGAGCGAACTTGGACGCGTCGCCGTACGGGAAGAACTGATGGGGGTTTGGTTTTTTTCATTCAGGGAGAAGAGAAAGAGATCGAGGAAGACACGAGGCAGACGGAGAGAGAGAGGCAGAGAGGAGACAGACAGACAGAGAGATAGAGAGATGAGAGAGAGAGAAACGGAGAGACAGATACAAATATAGAATTGAGATAGGACGAGGGAACAGTTTTTATTTATTTAGATGACATCTTACAAACTTTAATGGCAGTATATAGCAGCACAGAAAGTCGGTAACTGACCAACTGGTTTCATTTTGACGGCTCACTTATCAAGAGTTATAATCGCATCTGGTCGGATGCCTCTTTTGCATGAGGGTCTTCCTCTCCAATCTTCTTCTCTTACTAATTATGCCATGTAAACTGTTGAGTGATGCTGCTGCCTCCCAGCACTTATTATAAATTGGCAATAGAAGTTATTGAGTGTTCCTGTTTAATAATGGAACGGCTGCTTCTGAATGCCATTGCATCCGGGAACAAGTGCCCTTGCTGCACGGCGCAGATGCCCATAGCAGTAGAAGCCACAGCTGAGTTCGGAGTGCAGGAGGCTACACACACACGCACACAGCTGGAAAAAAGCCCACACATACAAAAAAATGTCCACGCAGAGCCCTTTTCTCAATCCACTTTCCGGATGAGTAACGGTTCGTCGGAGCAATTCGACTGTGATTCACCACGTTGGTCAGTGCCCGCTGGTAAAGGCAGCTTAGGGGCACAGTACAGGGTAACAACAATATTGCTGCACTGCCCCGTGCTGATTATATAGCCCTACAGCAGCCGCCTAGAGAAAATGGTTTATGCATTATGCCCAGCCTGGCACTATCCGCGCTCGAGTCTTCTTAGCTTCTGAGATCTGATGAGGTCGGGAATTCTCGGCGATTTCAAATGCGAACGCAATCAACGGGGAAAACAACAGTAATATAATGAGGGCGTTATAGGTCTGATGATGTGGCCATGATGAGGCTATCGAGGCTGTGGATAATGCCTTAATGCCAAACTACTGCTGCTTCATGAAATGAAAAAAACCTTCTTCCCAGAAGCAGAATGTGGCTCAAGAACCGGGAATATTCCATGTGCGACAAGAGATTTGCACTTGCGGATGCAATCGCAGTCTGCTTGTGCACTGATGCCCTGAGGCATAACTGAGAGTCGCATATAAACCTGTCAAAATAGTAATAAAAACAAATGCTGCGTGGCACGGGTCTGTGCAAGGTATGAGGCTTAACGCCCACGCTCAAAAGATTTCTCTCCTTTTCAATTACCGGCGAGTCATTACCGCATTACATGGCGTATTGACAAGACCGCACCGCAAAACACATCTTCATTTCTTCGTCCTTTCTTGCAGAGGGCAGCCTAATTGAGCTGCTTACAACTCATTTCCAAGCAAGGGCCCCATTGTCCCTCTCAATTCTGGGCAAATATATCAACGATTGCCCATTTTATAATACCACTTAAAACACCAGGCACAGGAGAACCTCTTCGTGCTAATAACCCACTTAATATTTGTAAATGCTCTAACTCCTTAGCACGAATATTAAACTTACTTAAACGGGCTTGTAATTTCTGCACTATCTTGACCCCAATTCATTTCCACTTCTCGCATGTCCGACCATGTTAAACCTTCTTAAAACATATCTATAAATTATATTGTCTCTGACAACACTGCAGGATTTCTTAATAGGAACTTGATAACTGCAACTTTCTCTGCTATAAAATCCTAATTTCTTAGATATGCAAATTTAAGTTGTTATAAAACTGTACGGCTGACTGGCTTCTGGGCAAAAAAAAACTAAACAAAAACAGAACCTCGTGCCTGCATGACTTCATATTCCCAAATAGATCAACTACAAGTTATCCCTCAAATAATATACACCAAGATTACAATAAAGTAATTGTTACATCGCATGACACTGGGAAAATCCACAATGTAATGACAAAAGACAAAGACACAGATCCCCCGTATAGCTATAACAGACTGTTTGGGCAAGTGCTGTGAGCGAGCACCTATGAAGGCCAGAGGGGCTGGGTGGCCAGCACCACACCTGGTCGCCTTTGTCTCCCCAGTGACGATGTTTACACACCACACCAGTTACTCATTTGAGGCTGAGTCGACCTAGGGGAGGAGCAGGACCGGTTCAAATAATCGTCACTGGTGTTGGCCGTGAGTGGGAATCGAACTCGGCCGCTGGGTTCATAGCGCAGCGTGCTACCGCTCCCCACAATGCAATGGGCACCCTAGATGTGATGCACACGTTATAATAGACTGTTCTAACCACAAAGGCTACGTACATTTAAATATGCATGTGGTGGAGAACTTTAAAATAACGTATAATCTCATTTGAAATTATTTTCCATTGCCTTCAGATCCACATGTTTTCACCTGCCGTTTTAATAGAACTTATTTTGCCAGATCGTTAGAGTTGTGGCAATAAACTTGTCTGAATTGGATTACATCATTCAAGTTTGTCCCTCTGTTATTCCTGGGGTTTATCTCGCCTGGTATGCAGGAGGTCGTGGGTTCGATCCCAACCCGGTCTCTCTCCCCATGGTCGCTTGGATTTTTCTCTGGGTCCTCTGTTTTTTCCCCCCACGCGTTTCAAAACAACGTGCGTTTAGAGGATTTGGCTGCTACAAATTTCCACGCGATAAGCCACTTCATTGAGCTATCATTTGTGGCCTAGTCGCTTATGAAAAAGAGCCGTATAGCTCAGTGGGCCTTACTTGGTAAAATAAAAAAAAATTGTTACCTAGGATTTGTTCCGAGGATGTGGGTGGGTGGGGTGGGCTGTACATTGGGCCACGCAAATGAAGTCTCAAGTCGCTATCCGCTCTAGCACCTCAGTGGCTGGAGGATGCCGTTGTAGTGAGCTCAAGAGGTCTATGCATAAATGGGTGCCACGTCCTTTTTTGGGGAAATCTTGCAGCCTTCTCAGTTTATAGCCGAGGTGTTCCATTGAGGCGAGACGGAAGAGGGCATTGCACCAGTGGGGTGTCGTGGGGAGCGCTCCTCGTGCAGTTTCCATGCATTAAGGATGGCTTTGTGGGCTTTGAACACGTTAAATCTTGTTCATGTTTTTATTCCTCTAGGTTTTTTTTCTTCTTTCTATAAAATATGCTTTGGAGTTCTCTGACGTGAGACACCGCTAGAGAGATTATATAAGAACACAATCATAATAATGTCGTGTTCCTTGTGACTGCTATTTGAGAGATTAAACTGGACAACAATCCGGCAGGTACCGTCCTTTCTAGCGTTGTTTACTAACTTGTTGGTGCTTTGAAGGAGGGCCGTTGCACAAAACGTCGCCTACTTTTGTTTTCCCTTTTAAGGTCACGGCGTTATTGACGAATGTGTCGAGTTTATTTGTATAACACCTATTCGGTGCTCATTGCATTTCCTGCTCAGTGCCTAGAAATGATTTTTGCATTTCACTGCTGCGCAATAAACAAAATCATTGTAACAGTAAAGTATTGCATTACATGTGACAGGGCAGTTGGCTTTACCAGCAGTCAGCAGACCTAGTCCCGAAGACATCCATCACCGACTTGAGCAAAGAAAATTAAACAAAGCTGCAAGGGACTACGTTGTCCGTGGTGCACAAGCGCAAGCAAATAAAAAAACCTTGCCACATTTATCATAAACACTGCAGCATTGCAGGAAATGAAAAAAAAAACCGCACAATAGGCTGACTTTTTATAGTCGTTGTTGTTGAGGACGGGCCTGTAGGCTCACCAAAAAAATAATAATACCAAGGGCCAAGCAACAAACAGCGATATTAAAGTCGTGATAGATAAGAGTTAATACTTTCTTGAATTGAACAAGGGTTTATTTGTTGGAACTTTGGAAAGAGAGACCATGGGAGGAGGGAATTGGAAAGTCAAGCAGTGCGAGTATAACGAATGGAGTTAATTTAACGATGGGCCTTTAATCCGTATCCATCGACGTTGTCAGCGTTCCCACGATAAAGTCTCGTACGTTCATTCAAGAATGTTACGTTTACTTCAAATCAGTGTATATGTACATTCTGTTTTCGACGTTTCTGAGGGTTTTCTTACTACTCAATGTATATGAATGAATAACTGCCCATGTCAACAATTTTAAGAAAAATTCCTCATTGAACCACAGTGTAACGTTCGATCTCCAACTATAAAACCAGTCACTCTTTCTGCCCTCTCGCTCTGCTCCTCGGAAGAAGCACCACCGCTCCAAACATCGGACTATTATCATCATCATCAGCCATAAACAATCTGCTGTTGGATGAAGGCCTCCCCAAACTGTTGCCATCTCTCACCATCCTGTGACACAACAATGTACCCAGCACCTGCCAAGAGCTCATTTCATTATTCCATCTCCCCCGGTAGACGTCCTCTCAAAGCGTGCTCCATCCTTTGGCTACCACTCTGCCCTTGGATTTGCCCATTGACCATCGTCCCTCCTGGCGACGCCCACATAACTTTCATTAACAATTATAATTATTTTTCGATTTAAAGCATTCGTGACTGCAGGGATTCATCTTCTTGGTTCTTTCGGTAAAGTCACGTATAAGGGAAATAATAAAATAATGAAATATAATTATTTTATTTTATTATGTTTTATTTTTATTATTTTATTATTTCCCTTCTACGTAACTTTACCGAAAGAACCAAGAAGATGAATTATAATTATGTCTTTAACCTGCATATGTTTTCTGATCCGTGCGTTTCTCTTTCTGTCTCTCAGTACAAGCAGACAATTATATTCTTGGTTCTTTCGGTAAAGTCACGTAAGAAAATGTTCTTGCTGTGGTTTTCACATCTGATGATGATTGCTTGTGTTGCAATCGAAACGTCGTGAGAATTTAATTGTTTTGTTTTTATTATTTTATAATTTCCCTTCTACGTGACTTTACCGAAAGAACCAAGAATATGAATCCCATCTTAATTTTGGAGCTTTCGTGACTGCAGGAATTATTCTTTGTTTCTTTCGGTTAAGTCACGTCTAAAGATAAAATAATAAATTAAAATAATAGCATATTACGACGTTTCGATTGCAATTTCGATTTCGATGATTGCTTGTGTTGCAATCGAAACGTCGTAATATGCTATTATTTTAATTTATTATTTTATCTTTAGACGTGACTTAACTGAAAGAAATAAAGAATAATATGAATCCCTGCAGTCACGAAAGCTTTAAGCGAAATTCAGACAATTATAATCAGTGTTATCGGCAAATACAGAGTGCTTAAAAAAATGTTAACACTTAAATGTGACTATCGTTTTTAATGGAAAAAGAACGGATAATACACTATAACATGATAACAAATGTATGTTAATTGCTTCAAAAAGTAAAAAAAGTCTCCACTTATTCACCATCAATGTCAAGACGTGCCTGGAATCTTCTCCAGGTGGCCTCCAGAGCCCGGAGGCACATTTCTCGTGGCATTGTTGCAAATTCTCAGAATTGTTAAACAATTTCTGAAGCCCCCTGTACAGCGATATTTGAGAATTCAAATCTGACCACTGCTTGAATAAATATTACATTTCTCTTTAACAATCATGCCTAATCCATTAAATCTTATTTTTTTAAGAAAAACTGCTTTTCATGCATTCCTTTAATACTTCTCTGGACATTTTTTTTCTCGAAGCTACTTACCAACACCCGAGAGAGGTACCTATATTTATCGACCTGCTTATTGATCTGTTGAGAAGGGTTTGTGGCACACTATCTTCTTCCATTACCAATCTAGGCGATTAGGACCGGTTGTGCACCCCGCAGCTATTTCCTGCATCGTCCGGAGTGTCGTAAAACCCATTTGCGGCCCCCACTTTTTGTAGGTTTCCTCTGCCAAAAGCGGAGACTTAAATCCTGGCACTTTAAGCCAGGATGCATCGCTTCAGAAATAGCCGCGAGGTATTGGCATGGATTTAGTTGTGTCTTGGGGTGTGGCGAGGCAGGGGCGGTCCTGCCCACCGCTGCCTGTCTCAAAGCTTCATTTTCTCACATGCGGTGTTCATCCATCGGACGGTAAATGAACGTGGATGTAGGCTTTTTACAAATGTGGACCAAAATTATGGAATGTTAGTAGGTTATGTTGCGCACATGATGATGTCAGCATGATAAATGCAAACAGCATGAAAGAGAAGCGTCAATCCGTCGACTGAAATCTATTCCGGCGCTCGCGATAACGCGCATTGAATTGCGCGTTCGAGCGTCGATTGTACTCAATTGATATGCATTGTATGTAGTTGCGTCATGTGAACCATGCAGCCACTTGAGGTGCTACATTCACTGCAATAGAAGTACAAGCCACCGATCCTTGAGTCCAATCGTGACCTCGGAATCGTGAAAATGTATCAAAGTGCCAGGAAGACGAAATGGAAAATGCATAATACACTTACAAAACTGCACTTGTTACTGTGCACCACACACTCATCTCTCAATAAGCGAGCACGATTTGTGCAAATCACTGGCAGCCTAACCGAGCGCATCGCATCTATCAAGGAAATCCAAGATGTGCAGAAGTTGCAGTGCAGCTAAATTTCGGCATTGTTTTTGTTAAAAAATGATTCCACTTTACTCATAGGAATAAATTGCAGTTTTTATTTGTATTTATAGGCATTCATTAACAGTGTTTAAATATAACTATTTTACGCTACGATAATTTTCCTAACGAGAATTTTCACCTCCACGATGTGTAATTGCCTCCTCGGCGGTGCCAACTGCCACCCCGCTATCAGCTTTCCCTTCTTGTCCCTCGGTCCCACGGTGTTATAATCTTTCGCAGTTAGTTATTTGGGTGTTAATCAATGTGTAATGTTAAGTTATTTTTACACGCAATGCCAACATATCAAACGAGTTTATCGTTTTACCAAAACAAACCCACAACGCATGGGGTAAGAGGTTTCACGTTTCTATACAGCAGGACGGTCTCAGTCTGGCCGTCACAAGCAGTTTGACATATTGGGCCTTCGGGCATAGACTCAACAACTGTGTAGTCAGTGCGATGAAAAAAATGATTGCAACAATTTTTTTTACAATTGTATTTAATTTGGTTGATCCAGTCTTCAGGCACTGCCATATAATTTATTTGAAATTTAAAATGTTTTTTAAAATTGTATTTAACTGACAAAATGATGCATCCATTCACTTTAAGTAAAATATCACAGCTGGAAAATGAAAAATATATTGGATCACATTTGAAAGAAAAACCCCCACAAGAAATTAATGTAAAATCGTTCTTACAAGTGTAACATAAGAATAGATTTCACAGTCGGAGCAATGCAATACAAGTTCTACTGAAATAATGAGAAAGGGTGGCCGTGTATGTGTAAATTCAAAATGTAATCTTCTTGGTTCTTTCGGTAACGTCACGTAGAATGGAAATAATAAAATAATAAAACATAATAAAATAATTCTCACGACGTTTCGGCCACAACGCAAGCAGCCGTCCTCAGGTGAAGAACAGGTCTTAGAGTCGCGACCTGTTCTTCACCTGTGGACGGCTGCTTGCGTTGTGGCCGAAACGTCGTGAGAATTATTTTATTATGTTTTATTTTTATTATTTTATTACTTCCCTTCTACGTGACTTTATCGAAAGAACCAAGAAGATGAATCCCTGCGGTCACGAAAGCTTTAAATCGAAACAAAATGTAATTTTACGTGTGAATTTGTGGATAACTTCCACCTCTCCCGAGATGTCTCGCCGGTGTGGGAAAGTCGGCCAATTGCCTTCTAGAAGGTCTCTCTTGAGCTCCCTCTCGTTTGTGAATGAAAGCTAAAAAAAATTGTGTTTGGGCTATGACCCCAGCAAGCGATCACCAACTCATTTAAGCCTTTAACGTTAAGCTTTTAACATAACATCCCGTTTAATTCCCGAAATGAAATGTATTTGGCTGCAGTCAGGATTGACCTTTAACTTAATTCGGGCAGAATCCGTGGTGATCGTGCGTACTCGCGCTCATATGCATCAAGCAAAATCGATGCTTACGCTCAAGAGACCCAATATCCATGCAATAAATTGTACCTGTAAGAATCAACTAATTTTATGAATCATTCGAAATACTCACAAATTATGCAGTGCATAAAACAGTACAAACTAGATATGATAATGAACGAAAAAATAAAGATGGTAAAAATGCAAAAACAAAAACCTTAAGTGACTCTGTCTCATGGACATTTTAACTTTATTGCGGTACTATGGTACCCCGGGGTCCCATAGGGTTACCATAGTACCCCGGCTCTCGCATCATGTCCATGATGCAGTCGTTTTTAGTCTGTTGATGGTCGGCGATGCAGCAAACGACTCACCCCGGGGTCCCATAGGGTTACCATAGTACCCCGGCTCTCGCATCATGTCCATGATGCAGTCGTTTTTAGTCTGTTGATGGTCGGCGATGCAGCAAACGACTCATCTGGACGAGCTGTACACGATGTACTATCCAAATTTAAATTTTCCATGACAAATTTTTTTATGCTGATGTTTGGCGTTTCGACATGGCGGAGTGGCACTGATTTCGGATTGATTGGTACCCCAGTCGCGGAGTGAAGTACACCCCTGGAGAAAATAGTGTCCCAGAAATAAAATATTTAATTGCCTCGGCCCATTTAGTATTATTGGGTACCCCGGGTTACCGCCATGAGGATCACGTGTCGAACCACTGGGGAAGTGAAAAAGTTACATTCCTATTGACATTAAGCCCGGCATCTGGCAATCGCATCATAATTCCAGAACACATTCATTCACCCACATCTTACTGTGCTTATGGAAAACTGAACTTAATGAAAAGCAACAAAACGGCATGCCTAAATGAGTTTTTCTAATCAGCGTTATATTACCAGTGGTAGCAGATGGTTCACGTAAACGTTGACAAAATAAATAGCGCAGAAGGTGCAAAGTGCACGGAGAAAGCGTGGAGAGATGCACGCTGAGAATTGCAACTGAGAAACGGAAAGAGGAATACACGGATTGGGGATCAAATGCAAATCCGAGACATTGCATTGACTGTTAGGAAAAGTAACCGAGCATGGGCCAAGACACGTCAGAAGGAGGGATGATGGGCAGTAGCCGAGACTAACAATAAAGTGGCAGCTAAGGAGGGAACACACTTAAGGGCACGTCCCAGTTTGGAGTTGTATTGACGAGATCAGCTTATGCGCAAGAATTGTCACATCACAAGACTGTGATGACTTGGGGACAACTTGATTGTATGGATGCACGTTGAACTTCTTTCGCACTGTAAGCAGCCAACCGCGCTAATCAGAGGTACGGGGGTAGGACAACAAACTAAACACAAAAAGCAGTTCTCAAGAAACGAGTTTTCAATCTAGATGTAAAAATGAATAGCTCCAGTGGCTTCCTAATATCAGAAGGAAGAGCGTTCCAGATGGCCGCTTAAGCGCTAATTGAGCAGTGAACAGATCATGGCTGGTGACGATGACAAATGTGCTGCATTTTTCTGAGCACAGACATTCATTTGTAGCATAATAAGCTCATGATTTCAATCGCTCCCCTGCACCCTCCACAAAGAAACGTCTCTCATCTATATGTTACAGAATGAGTGCAAAAATAATGAAAAAAAAAACGAAATGAAAAACAGGAATAAACAAACATATTGCACCAGCAATTTGAGCAGCAAGATAACGGAGAGGAAAAAAAAGAGTCAGGAAGCCCCAAAAACATGCTGCGATGATATCTCTCTCTCTCTCTCTCACACTAATGGATGGATGTGATAAAAAAAACACAACCGGGCATTTAAAATGTGCTTAGACATATCTGCTGAAGTGGCATAACCGTGGATGAGAAGAAACAATCCATAGTGAGGGCGATCAACGTAATTGTGTCTCGGGAATAAAAAAAAAATCTATCGCAGGGAAATGGCCTGTCATGCGCAGCCGGCCACAGACCCCGGGTACAAAGCAAAACATGGATTTTTATTGACGTTTTACTGATCCGTGCAAACGAGCGGAATTTTATGTCACCACAGCAGAGCGCCACATTGAGCCCAGAGACCTGAGCGCCGTTGTGGGCAAATCCCACGCTCAGCGTTCTGCACATCTCTGAAGTAAAACGTCCAGACAGTTATCTGATTTTAATTCTGAAAGGGTAAGAATTGCCAAAGGTGACGATTGGTGAAATCGCATGTTTGGAAAGAGATTGCGAGTGAAAATAGTTTATCCGATCTAACACCTTGACGTAGAGCTGTTGAAACTCCTCCAGGTTCAGCTTGCCGCTGGGGCAGTCCTTGAGGAAGCCCTTGTACCACTGCTTCAGCTCAGCCTCGTTGAATTCTGTGCTCTTCAGTAAGTCCTCCAGCACCTCTGGAGCCAGCTTGCTGTTTTGCTTGCCCATCGCGAGAGGTCAAAGCTGTGGGGTAAAAGAAGAGGACAGAGTCATTGAGGTCATTGCTCACCAAGGCTCCACAACATCTTTCACTGGCTCAACAGCAAATCGACATTGCTTTTGGCGTGCAGCATTATGGGAAAATCTGGCAATGCCTTCAGAGTATTTTTTGTTTGTTACAACTGGTGAAAATTGGTTAGGAGAGAAACGTGATGTTTGAATTATAATACTGAAAAAAGTAGACATTCAACTTGAATGGATAATAAGAACACAACATATACCAGGTTAAAAAGAGCTTAAAATGTAAATAACATTATTAATTGTCGTTTATATATGCAGGCTGTAAATTAAAAAAATATTATAGTCAACCCTCGATTATCTGGGGCAATGGGGGAAGGGGCAGCCCAGATAAAAAAAAAAATGAATCGGGCATAACAAATGTGAATTAGGTTACACAACGCAATGTGTTGTTTACCAACATAGAATGGCTATTAAGATGAAGAAGATATTTTTATTGTTTCTTGAAGACGTTGGTTTTTTGGTCACGTGAGTCACCGACCCACAGTGAGTGAGGAGCAGTGGCTATTCAAACCAACGGGTGAGTAAAAGCTAAATATTTCCTTTATATTTGTTTCATTACCATGGTTAATCCGCGACGCAGATAATCCACACACTCCGAGTTCTAGGATGCGGCAAAACAATGTCGATGCATGAGAAACACATTTTCTAGACAATTGAACATTATTGTTAATTGTAGTGGCAAGCATTTATAATGTGTCTGTAAAACAAAGTTTGCTTAGCCTCCCCAAGCCCCAGCCACCTATCACGATCCTGCCGTGTAACAAGCTCTCAGTGACAATACTGACAGACGATAGACCATTTATTCTTCTGTGAACAAAAGGGCAAATGGTAAAAAAATGCTTGCATCCGAATAGCTGGACACAAACAAGTCCATCCGGTGCCAAACCATGGCAATTTAATCACCCTGAGCCTTTGTGATATCCGAGCTCACTTACCCCCAAAGCTTGTCCCCATTTAGAAACCCTTTATTAATATTGATGACAATGTTCTGAAAGCCATCATCCCAAAGGATTCCTCTCGTCACCTACAAACTCAAAAATTGACCTCCGACCCACAGGAGGTAGCCCGCAATTCCTAGGGGACGGACAACACGTGTTGTACGTGTCGGGGAGGTCATGTGGCGGCACAGACTATTCCCATAGCTTCTTAAATATAAAACGCATTTACCTTTGTGAATGCCTTTAAGTAGGATACACTTTTCGAGCACAGATAATTTCAACTAACCCCCCACCCCCATGCTAAACCACTCCACAGCAGCAACATAATTAGATTAGACTCATACAAAGCAGCATTGACACCTGCAGACTCAAAAAAATAATGGGAACATTTCCCCATTACCATTAATATCAAATCAAAATACATCTTGTTCTGGGGGAACAGTGGCATACAGCAACACGGGCAGTGACAGTGGTTGAGAACCCCAGGAGATGAAAATATAACCAAGATGCACAGGCAAACTGCTAACCGGACACGTAAGGGTCGACTTCGTTTTTCTTTCGCTGTAGAGAATGAAAGAAAGCAGCATTGAATTATGCGGATGTGTTGTACTTATTAAATGTGTGTAGGACGTCTGCTTCTGCAGTGACCACGCACATATTCGAGCTTTGTTTTAGTTAAAATTATAAATAATTGGCACATACACTATGGGACATTCCATCAGAAATAATTATGAATGTTGGTGCAGAATGAGAATTTCTAATTGTGCGTTATGAAGGATCTGAGTGCTCTAAATTAATAGCTGCCATTTTAAAAGTTAAAACAAGACGATGCATTTAAATTGTAAGAGTCGTCACGTTTTCATGGAACGCATTCAAGTTTAAAGAGGTGGACGACGTGCTAATGTCTTCCTCGGCAGATGAGAGTGCCCACCATCTGAGACAAAAAGTGTGCACAGGCCTCTACAATCTGGAAGTCTTATCAGGCAAGTATGCTGGTGGAGCCCAGGTTGGTATATGCACTCTGATTTGACTTGCAAAGCACTGTGGGTATTTACCATGACACTATACGGCATTAACATATTTCACCTTAACTTGGACTCTTTGAAAGACGGACAGGTGTGGGTCAACCAAACACAGGCCTGAAAACAATAAAAAGGCTGCACATTTTAATAAAGGAATACGCCTCACGTTGATGCGTTAGAACGAGCAGATTAATTTATATAGGGCTCAGACTCTTGCGGTGTTAGGTAATTGCACTCTGCAAGGGTGCGAGGAATAACAGATGGAGTTACGGCTTCATAAACCATGAGGCAGCCCCCCACGCGGGTTCTCTCCAGCTGCTGCTGCCATTTTTTTGATAGCCGAGTGTGCGACACTGCGCCGTGTGATGAGTCTCCCCGAGACCTTGAGCTCGCGGCTCGAGTCGGTCCAGCGAGCGAGACTTTAATGCAGGCAGTGACGGTTTCGTAAAAAAAGAAAAAATATGTATATTTAAGGGGGGGGGGTCATATTGGGCTGAGGCGATGATTTGCAGCCGGTTTCGTGGAACACGCAGAGATGGCGCTGTAGACATGTGCGAGATGATGACTCGCGCACCTGGTGAGCATCGAGGGTGTCGATATTGATAGGCAGTACCGCAAGTAGGTTGCCGAGCTATTTTAATAGTGGCCATATTTTAAGGACATTTTGTCTGTCACAGAAGAGGCGAGTAATTAGATGGATTTTTTGCCAACGTTATTATAGGTTTCATGTTTGAAATAATGGTATCTAAAATATCATCATGACGATCTCATTTTGGACATTTTTTTACCGCAACTTATATAACATGTTCATGAAATTGCCCTTATTTGAGGAGCAATAATAAATTGGCCCAACGTTCTAAGGAAGATTCTGCTGTAAAAGCCTTGAGCCTCCCTTGTGATTTTTTTGTGTAATACATATTCTTATTAGGAGTGATGTTAAGTTGGGTTTTAGTTAATATCTTCATGAAGTTTTAATTTCCATGACACATACATGTCCTTTAAGAACAACACACAGGTAGCAGAGGCTCACAGGGCATTGAGGAATGACCTTAAAAGTCTCAACGCAGGGCTGTGTCCAAGTCGGCCTCCCTTACTATATATGGGTCGACAGTGGTCCATTTATAACATATCAGTTATTGTATAGGTTACTATTCTGATGAAGTAATTGCCTACCATGTACAGAATCAAGTTGCTACACAAGTTCATAAAGAATTCAATAATAATGATAATAATTTACAGGCCTTTGTCAATTCACTGCTGGATGAAGGCTTCCCCATGCCATGTTGGCCAATGGGGTTGTGTGACCATATTTGACCATGTTGACAGGTCCAGATGCTAACTTGCCAATGATGTAAGCCTTGGCCAGGAATTGAGCTCCCGGGATCATGTTAACTGCTGTGCCGCCGTTCCCCTTAATATATAGTAAAAAAATACGTACTTGATAAACAACTTATGAAGGAAATATTAAAGGTGTTCATGAAAGTGATCACATAAAATGCTAATTACTGGTGGTGAGGGCAGAAACGGTAAAGTTATTGCTTAGTTTTGCATCTCGGCTAGAACTAAAGCTATGAAATTAGCTCCAATTTTAAATTAATATTACTGGCAGCATTACAGTCTTCAAGGCGCATTTAATGACATAGCTTGCTCAATGAAGCATTGTCGTCAGATGTTTGTGTCTACATATATTCGAGGCTAATACATTACGTGCAGGCACTATAGAAATGTAATGAGTATGGTGATGACGTCACCCTGCTGATGCTCTTTAAGACCGGGAGCATGAGCAGAGCCTCACCATTCTAGCGAATTGCCCGATGATGCTGGATGCAATTACCAGCGAAACGTCGTACCCAAAAATTGTAAATGTTGTGGTTTCACTCTTCAACACACCGGTGGGTTAAAGCAGTGAACAATTTGTCTTTTGTCAACGTGACACTTTTTTGCTGATTGGCCGTGTCGGGTGGTGGAGGGTTACGACACATTTATAAATAACGCGATCTAACCCAAAACGTTGATTATGAATTATGGTGATATTGTGGTTACATTTACATTTCTTTACGCGATGCATGATCAATTTTTCTGCCCCTGAGTCTCGTATTCATCACAATGCATTGCGGCTCTTGAATTATTGAGGTTTTTTTCTTTTCCCGAAGTTCGAAAATATGCTTCTTCTTGTGATTTTCGTTACCGACCCCCCTGGTTTATGAACAAATTGTCCCTGTGCACTTTTGCGTAGTCGTTGATAACTCCCTCGACGTGAAAATATGGCTTACGTTTGCATAACGAGGTAAACACGAGACCTTGGAATTGTATTTTCACGGCACTATTGTCGGAGGGGTCTCCATTAAAGGGGTGCTCGAAAGAGACCCCTCTCGAGGGCATTTGGCCAACTCTGCCACGGCTGGACAGATATTTTGGGAGAGCTGGGAATGACCACAGTTTACCCCACCACGCGCAACCTGCCGATTGGCTCACTGCGGTGCACCCATTGACACTGCTGGATGGACAGAGGCGGGGAGACTTAAGAACCTTGCGTCATTGCTTCAACTGACGCTTCAGGAAACCGAACCGGTGACCTCTGATGTGCTAGTCCGGTGTGCTAGCCATTACACCGCGCGGCTGCATCCTTTACTCTGCGCAGGATAAAAATGTTCATATTCAGGGTTTCGGCAGTGCCGCCTCAGTGTTCTGAAACTGAAGGCAAGTTGCTCTCCCTCCACCATTTTCTTTAACCAACTCAAGCACAGGGCAGATCATGGTGGTGGGGTAAATGCAGAGCCCATCTCTCTTAAGCCGCCTGAGCAGCGTTGAAGAATAAACAAAAGGCACTTTTATATAAACTGTATAAAGAAAGGGTCTGTCGCTGTAATGACATGAACACTGGGTTCAGGAAACGCTAATGCATTCCTCTTATCTCTCCTCAATTTCTATTTTAAGCATTTAGCTCGATTTACTGGTAGATGGGAAGCTGGTGACAAATGCACAATGATCAGCAAACCATCCCCTATAATTACCGTGGGGATCTCCCTCGTTCGCTAACGACTCGGACGCATTAATTGATTTTGATGATGGCCCCAAATCTGGGTCAGATACCTTCTCATTTAAACCCAGCACACGCCACCGTTAGGGGCAAAGCCAGAAGAGCCCCGGTGCTCAGGGTGTGCTCGGAGGAGGGTGGAGATGACGATATAAGATTGCTGAGGATGAGCCTCAGAAATTTGCGAGTTCATTTCCTCTTTTAATTAATTCCTTCCCGCAATTCGTTTTCGATGAGGCCGTCGTGATAACGGGTCACGTCGCGTGCTTGCAGAGCGGAATGTCGTTTGGCTTTCAATGGTCACGCAGCGTTTTGCGTCTGACACAACCAGAGATCCGTGGGGAATGTGGCACGTGATGGCCAGGTCTTTTTCCGAATGGAATTGTTTACAAATTCCATTGTTGATAATACGGCGCGGGTCGTGCTCTGTAGCTCTCCGACGTGTTTTCGGGTTACACCGCGTTTCGTTCGACACGATATCCGACGTTTCAATTCCACGTGCTGGGAGCTTTTTTAGGAACTGAATTGTAATATAATTGTAATATCTGGGCATGATGTCTGACAATTAGCTCCACGTGCCGGAGCGAAAAGACAGACATCATGGCAAACATCACACGCGGCACAATCCCACATTGTGGATGGTTAATATGCTCGCCCTGAAATATTCTTGATAATTTGCAAGAGCAAACCGTGGTGGTTTGCGATTCCTGTTGGAGCTGCCAGGTAACCTCTGCAGGCAATTATTAAAAGCACCACGTATGCCGAAAAGCAAGATGCTTAAAGATGCCGCAATATTATTCACAAGCGTTGCCCATCCTGTGCCCGTGGCACATTCGAATTTTACATTCGCAATACACACTCACAGCTAATTTGTAAATATTGTCTGACAATTCCCTTTGTACCTGTCCCCAATTCAGGTCTCCCCTTGCGACAGTGATAGAGCATCTCGGAGGGAATCTCGTCTTATTCTACAAAGGAACATCAACCCAATCAATCAAATGGATCCGTGTCCCAGTAGCATAAATAAATCAAATGGGAAACCGCAATCAAATCACACGCCGGAGAAAGAAAACAAAAACCTGCAAAGTGGAGAAGAACCGCCAACGTGGAGCAAGGCGGCATGGACATCAGGACGTGTTCTTTGACAATCGCGCTGACTTACGTTACGTAAACCAACGTGACTGTAAAAGAAAGAAAAAAGAGATTTTCCGCATGGCTGTAGGAGGGTGAAGAGATGAATTGTTAGTGGAATGTGGTGCGCGAGTCGGTAGAATTATCTCTACTGCTGCCCAATTGCATTTTTTTATGCTTTCCTACGACGGTTTGAAGCATGCATGCCTCAGCTCTGTCCATCTGCATGCGTGTATGTATGTTACATAGGGTTATAATGACATTCCTAACAATTATCCAATATGAACAAAACGTTAATATAAGTTATGTTGCGATTAGGGACTTTCTGCGTAGAAAATAGACCAAATTGTCCAACTTGGTGACACAAATCAAAAGGGAATATTTTTCCCACTCTCGTAATTGTTTCTGATTGAATGGCCCACAATGTTTGCGCCAATATTCTATGAAACAAAAGAACCACGTGTTCCGCACTCACAGCTCTGCGTCGGCGTTCCATACGTGCATCAAATTAAATACGTCCAAGGACAAACAAAATTTGGAAAGCATTCCAGAAGCCATGCATAAGCATGATTTTTTTTTCTTCTTCCAAACTTGTTTTAGGAAACAACCACACGCAAAGGTTTAATTTGCGTTCGGGACCACGTGGCTGGGCATTCGCTCAGACGAGTGGTGCATCAGAGTGTGCCGGCTAAACTCACTCCTCCTGGCCATCTGCCCAGGAGAGATGAGAACATTAATTGATGGATGGGCGTGCAGTAAATGTGGAGTGAGGGGGGGGCTGATTTACCATCAGCTGGATTTGGTAATTGAACAGAGAGGCCATGAAAAGCATGCACCCGGTCATTGTGAATACAACTCCTGCCGCACACTCAACGGGTTTCTAGCTTTTTTTCTCTTTTTTATATCGCTTATGTGTGGTTTGTTTAAGAGTAGCTTGGCAAATCGAATGTTTAAAGATGTTCAACACGCATACAGTTGTAGCCGCTTATAAGAACAAAATAAATCCACCTTGGAAAGTGGTGAGATCGATATAACCGGTCATCAGGAACAGTAAGCGAATGCCAAGAAAAGTCAGCGGGTTTTGGCAGGACACATCCCGAGGAGGAATGATAATAATGGCCGATGGGAGGAGACCGGTGATGGAATGGCAGTTGATGGAGGCAACACCCCCAAGAGGACGACAGCCACCGGAGGAGGGAGTGAGGAGACGCCATCTTGTGCCAGAGCGAGGATAGATTGTGGCCATCACAGGACCAGGAAGGATGGCGATGATGATGAGGGGAAGCCCTTCCACCAGCAGTGCATTACACTGTGTAACAAATAGATATATTTTTTTGTTCCTGGGTAGTAAGTGTTATTTTCCAATTGCTTATGCATCAAAAGTACAGAAAATAGCTGTGATTCCTCACAAACGTTGCTTTTGTGACCAGGACAGTGATATTTTGAAATATACCTATTTTCAATGAGAAAACGTGGTGTGCATTTGCGTCTTTCGTTCACGTAAAGTCCTGGTCACAAAAGCAACGTTTGTGGGGAATAACAGCCATTTTCTGTACTTTTGATGCATAAGCAATTGGAAAATGACACTTACTACCCAGGAACAAAAATCGTGTTACATGGTGTTATCATTCAATGCACTGAAATAGGTAGACAATGGATCTGAATTGCACAGGTATATATAGACTAACCTTACAGTGTTTAATTACTAATTGTTTGTTCACTTTTTAGTTGGTGAACATTTCTTTGAGTTTTTTTCCCTTCTTCTTCCAAATGTTATTCCTGGTGTCCCATTTACAGCAGCCGCACCTTAACAACTCTTGGAACCTCCCAGTTCAACCAGTCTACACAACAACGGCTAATTCCTAGCAGCGACTTCAGCCGCACTAACTTCACAATAATAATAATAATATCCAGGGGCCTGCCTTGGCTCCTCCCACCCTCAACCAGTATATATACAAGGACGGTTTTCTTGGAATTTCTCTTACTTGATACAGCAATCGTGCTGTGACGGTTCCACCTGAAGACGGAAGCTTGTGTTGCCTCCGAAACGTCGTGATTTTTATTTTATTTTTATTTTACTTTTATTAATTTTAATTTTTTACCTACGTGACTTTACCGAAAAAAAACCTAAGAATATAATATTCCTGGTGTGCTCTTGGTGTCATATCATGAGACAAAGAATGCATTTGGAAATCTCGCAGAGCCGTGTGCCTTTGCGAGTCTGAAAACCTCACAAAAATGTTGCGCAGAGGTTATTCTGAACAAACCTTCCAGTGCCTCTTTATATTTATACAGTAAGGTGCACACTTGCCCCTGCACTATGCTAAGTGGTTGTTTTTTGTAGCACAGCAGGCAAACCAATAGTTTCAAGAATATTTTGTTTAACTAGTTGAGAACTCAAGCGAGCAGGATGAGCCTCATTTGCAAGATTGACCTGGGGCTTTAGCCTGCCAGTGGGGGGCGATGATCGTTAAGTATAATCCTAATTGAGTAATTTAGCATTTGAAAAAACGTGGACCCTGATGCCGGCAACACATTGGCTTTACCCTTACTAAAGACATCAGAGGTGTGAAGCGGATGGCACGTAGTATTGTTATGCTTGTCACACCCACAGTGATAACCGGGGCGGCCGCCGGATTGGAACCGTGAACCTCTGCAACAAGCAGTCCACGTGCTACCGCCAGGCCATGTGACCACAGCAGTTCACACAGGTGGAATTGAACCACGTGACGTGAAAAACCAAAATGTGACACGTGTTTATTTTCACGCAGCGATTGTTGATCAGACCATGACCATCAGCTCGCTACACCTGAGCACCCCGCTGATCATGGCATCTCAGCACTTCTGACTCAGCGCTCTGACCCTTGAACCACCCTGCCATCTCCCTAATGCTTTTGCAATGTTTAAGTCTTCGTGACGTTATCCTTTAAAGGTCAATTTTATTGTTAACCCTGTCCAGGATTGTAAATCGTGCCATTGCTATCACGATGCGATCGCTCGGATACGCGGAATGATCTCGGTTTTTTGTCGTATAAAAACGCGATAACGTTGAGTGACGTAAAATATCAGCCTCTTGCGGCGGCTCCTGCTGCAACATCGGAACGTGATCATACTCTCCTCGCACAGACCATCTCGTCAGATGTTTACGTCAACACTATAAGTGTGCCCGCCATTGGCACAAAAATGGTGAGAAAAAAAACGGCTTACAAATTTCTGCTTTGGGAACAAAATAAATCCATTCTGTAAGAATCTGCAGAAGGCATGCCATGATGAACATAAGGAAAAAGCACATTGTCAAAACTTTAGCCTGTGGATGTTACTGTTACTATGCTGAGCATGATGGTTGCCAGTTGTGTTTCTTCTTTGCCTCATTATGCACATTTAATAGCACACAAAGGTGTGCTCACAACCAGCAGGAAGGCACAACTCCCATCGTGCCTTGCATACACATCGCGTGATTGCCACATGTCATGTACAGCGGTCTCAGCCTAGTCTAAGGTCACCAGCTTGGGAGTTAAATTTTCCATTAACGAAGCTTTAATGTTTTGTTTTAATGTTATGTTGCCCTTTCCGGAGCCTTGGTGCCTCAGCGACTAACAAAACAACTGTTTGCTTTTTGGGTTTAATACTTTTTGCGTACACTAACACACAATTGGGCAATTGCTAAACTACATGTAAAAAGTTGATTTAATGAGTTCATTGTGATAATTTAATCTCCTAAATTATCTCAGCTCACTATCAATGACAATATAATAATGCCCCTTATTCAGAAAAGTTGAATCCTTGTCTTGAAACTCACTTTCAGTTGGGTTCTGCAATGGGATGTTTGGCCAATTCCACGAATTAGTATTTTGGCCCATGAAAAGGAAGCAGAGTACCCAGAGACTGCGCACACCCAAGAGACGCAACAACACAAGCAACTTATTGGTTCTTTCGGTAATGTCACGTAGAATGGAAATAATAAAATAATAAAAATAAACCGATAAAATAATTCTCACGACGTTTCGGCCACAACGCAAGCAGCCGTCCTCAGGTGGAGAACAGGTCTGTCGAGAAGACAGAGTCTGAATTATTATGTCTTCTCGACAGACCTGTTCTCCACCGGAGGACGGCTGCTTGCGTTGTGGCCGAAACGTCGTGAGAATTATTTTATTATGTTTTATTTTTATTATTTTCTTATTTCCATTCTACGTGACTTTACCGAAAGAAACAAGAAGATGAATCCCTGCAGTCAGGAAAGCTTTAAATCGAAACACAAGCAACGTTCTGCGGATGGATTCAAGAATCCACGTTGTGCGGCAATCTCCTGGCCCCATCGCAGCCCAAGCCTACAACACCATCTCATTACTGACCAGGCTTCACAATGCCTACTTTTCGACAAGATCGAGCGCATTGAGGGTGCTTTGGTCACAGCTGTTGTCGTTTGTAATTTGTACGATTCTTAAACCACGAATCGTTACATTATGAATCGATATTTGCAGAGCGATTCAATATATGCAGAGCCAAGATAAGATATGCAATTATGCATAGCGTATGAAGTTATGGCTTGTGCCTGCATGCATATGTATGACACGGGGCTCATTGCAATTTTGACCTTTATTGAATATAAAGTGTTGACAATGTTCCGCGATTATACAACGAGCAGACAGCTTCACACCCTCTCCCCGGGCTGCATTGCCCAGTGGCACTTCATTGTAAATGCGAGCAGGGCCGCTGCTGCGTGCTGCCCTGCGCAGGGTCACGTGGCGGTCAAGACGTTAAGTTGTGCCGCGGATGCGTTTGCCTGGTGGTTTGCAGATTTGTGTGTGGACGTTCACGACTTCAAAAGCCATCTCCTCCGGGTAACATTCCAGAAAAGGGCCACCCCATGCCATGAGGGTCGTTGGGGGTTATTTGACCATACTCCAACGTGCTGGTTAGTGAAGGTGGGAAGCAATGATATGGGATCATAGCACAGTACAACAATGGATTGCACTGCAATTGCCCTCTGCTGCCCGCAGTGTGGCTCCTGCAAAGTTAAACTATGAACAATTATATATTTTAAATACAATACAGCACTTTGCTGTACACAATACATTGGATCTTATTGCTTAAACATCTAAAATTCCTACAGTCCACATAGGTATTTTTTTGGTCATAAAATAGTCCTAAAATGTTACGATGTAATAAAAAAATAAAATTGAGATTTACAACCCCCCCCCCCCACACACAACATAAATGGTACGTATGCGTATTTAAGTGCATTACAAATAATGCCACACAGGAACGCAATAACATAATATCACTGCATTCAGGTTGTTTTTACAACACTGTGAACAACTTTTTGAGAATTTGGGAGGAAATCCGAATACCTAGAGAAACCCCAAACACATGAGGGATAAACACTCCTATCTCCTGACCACCTTGGTTTTGGTGTCACTCCAATTTTGGCGTCACTCCAATATTGGAGTGACACCACTCTTGCCCAACACCAAGCAGTGCCAAGTTACGTTCCGTAAAGAGCAATTCGCCACATTTCCATAATCTGATTCAACGCGTATGCAAAATGTAACACCCTGAAATGTGCTAGGCTGATTGAGAATAACGAATATGAATAGAGGTTTTTCTTGTCATGCTTTAAGTAGTAATTGGTGGAACAGGCTTTAACGAGCATCAACTTGCTCCACTTAAAAATCTCGTTGGGTTCAAACCCAGGCTCAGTGCTGAAGGCGCAAGGTCCCGACGTGGCCATCATGGATCCAATTGTCATGGCCTATTGTTATTTAATTATCATAATGCAGCATTTACTTTGGAATTTATATTCTAGACCCTGTGAGAGTCACAAGAGTAGGCCATTATTTTCGAATGTTCTCCCAAAAATCTCAAATTAGAAACATAATTTCACAAATTCTGAAATTAAATTACATGCAATTGTTTTTCTTCCTGCAAAGCTGTGTAGCCTGGCTACTGCGTCGTTCTCAGCATTAAAATGTATTGATTGATAATAATAATGTGTAATGATCTCTGACATTTTTATGAAGGTTACACCGTGTTGAGGTTGCATACCAAAGTCTACCCGGCGCTTTTAAGCAAATCATATTTCACGTTTTGCTAAGATTGTTCACTTTTTCCACATTTTTTGTTATTTCCTTACATGCCTCGCAGGCAAGATAAATAATTCATAACAAAACAACTCAGGACATGAATAATACACTACATTCTTTTTTGTATGCTTTCCAACAACGAACAAAAATACAACATACCACACATGTACAGCTTGTTTAATTATTTCAAGCATAATTTGTTGGGCTATAGTCATGTCAACAAATATTTGCTTTATTTACATATGCGATCAATTAACTTGCGTACTTAAATCGGACAATTTAACATGTAGGCTTTTGTGACCAACATTATCCATAATTATAGAGGTTAAACCCACCACCACCCAAACTAGTAACGAATTGGCATGTTTTGTATATGTGACAAACCTTACTCATTGGCTGTGTCGGGTGGTGGCGGGTTTAACAGATATTTATATTACGCGATCTAACCAAAACACCTCTATTATGGTTAATTCGGACACATGTTATGGGACAATGATCAGAATCAGAATATGCATTTATACAGGAGGAATCAGATGCGCTATAAAGCTCTTTTTCACAGATGCCCAGTAGTTCCACACATATGTACGTCCAGAAATCTAAACGGTGAAGTTCTTGCACGTGTATCATCCGTGATTTAGGACATAGGAGAGCACGCACAACAGAGCGAGGCACTCCTGAGTCTCAGCAATTTCAGTCTGACGGCGTAATTCTCACAGCGAACCCGATAACACGGAAAAATATGACCCCACTGTGAGCCTCGAGCATCGGAGTGATTAAACTGGTACAAAAATATATTACTGGATGCAGGGGATGCCATTTTAGTGCATTTCACTCAACGGAATTCTCTTACACCTTTTAGCTGGCACCAGGAAGCTCGTGGATCGTGTTATTCCACTCGTGGCACTCGTCTACCGCTTTTAATTAAGCCGAGGGCACAAACATCGCTGCGAGAGGTAGGCTGCAGTGGCTCAGGAGGGATATTGCTTTGCCCTTGTCGGAGCAGTCAACTGGCAACGTTGAATTGCTGGGTTAGAATCTTTGCTTCACCAATATGAATTTGTCGAAGTCAATCCACTCATCCCGTGCCACCTCCCTACCTTAACCTCAAAACATAAAATAAATCAACTATTTTTTATTTACCAGGTAAGTTCCACGGAGCTATATAGCGTGTTTCAGAAGCGACCTGGCCACAAATGATAGCCCAGCAAAGTGGCTTATCGCGTGGCGTTTTCAAGCGGCCAAATACTCTAAACGCGTGTTTCTAAATGTGGAGGAAAAAACCGGAGGACTTGGAGAAAATTCCACGTGACCATGGGGAGAACATGCAAGCTCCAAATATACAGACGTGAGAGTCGGGGTCGAACCTACGACTCCCTGTATACCAGGCGAGGTAGTTAACATCTCGTCACCACAGTACCCCAAACATACCCAACAAGAAACACGTGCACGCACATTCACACGCGTGTAATAATACATGCCAATTATTTTCCAGGATAAACCTGACTGAGTCTCAAGACTGGCCTTCAGAAGTGGCCCTGCAATGGCATGTCGTGTGTGAGAGAAAACCCACCACGGGAAACGAGGGGCGACGCTCAGCATTGCCATCTCATGGCCACACCTTGCAGCCCCATGCCGACAACACCTGGAAAGTCCTGAGGAGTGGTCACCCATTCAAGTACTCAACAGGGCTCAATGCTGTTTTACTTCACAAGATCCAATGAGATTTACGCGCATAGCAGCATGATTTTGGTTTTATTCGCGTTTCCGTCTCACCGAATTGAACACAATTAAAAACTACACGCGCATGTGCAAACAGTCGGTGATGATGGCAGTGCCAAAGAAAAACACAATTTATCTACCAAATTAAGATAAGACAGCTTCAAATATGGCGAGGATTAACAATGCGCAGCGGGGACACACATGCCAATCTTAAATGTCATGTCCATTAATAAGCCTGGGCTCACAGCTCTCATTGTGCCTCAATGTCTCATTTGAAAGATAAAATCTGTTTTGTGCAAATCGTGTTTTACTCTAGGGGCATGTGATGCATCCTGTACAATGCTCCCTAATTGCTCTTCGCTTGCTCGCTTATTTCTTTATGGTGGTTACAGCGACTTTGGGTACAAATGTTTCCCCCCCCCCCCCGTATATCGCCACACACACGCACGCACAGAGGATATTAATATACGTCACACACACGCACGACAACAGACGGAATTGTAATGCTCATGCAAGGTGGCAGCGATGATCTTGCAAAGCGTGTACTCTCCTTCTGCGGATCAAGCAGCTTTCGATGCGATATTCTCATGACATTTTTACTTCATGTAAATGTCATTTTTCGCAGTGAGATGAAAGGAAAGATTAAATATGAAAGAGGCGGTAACCAATAAATTGTTTTTTTACTGTAAAAAAAATATTTTTTAGAAATATGAAATATTTCTCCCCTTCTTTCACGGCATTTCTGGAAAACGTTGTTTTGGAAAGGCACTCAAACGTTAACATGCATTGCCTTCCTCTGTAACGCTTAACTGTGCGTGCGTGTGTAATTGTATACATGTTTGATAATTATCACAACCGTCAATGAGAAACAGGGAACATCGGCACGAGCGTACCAACTTCTGCGGCGGGGGTGCATTTCACTCTGCGCTCACGACGGCTTTCTTGCAAGGCTCGTGCCTTGGGTTTGGTGGTACATGTTGTTTATGTCGTTTATTGTGAAATTCCGGTCACAGTTCCTATGATCACTGTTACATTGCTTATGGCTTTATTTTGGTGATTTCGAAAAGTTTTTTGGTTTGGCCATGTCTGTTTGTTGTATTACGTAGTTAGAATGATGGCTTTAATCTAAGTTGTCTTGTGGTTGTTGTTGTTGTTTAACTTCCATCCCACTGGGATTTCTGCACAGCGTTGGTGTACGGTGCTTTTTTTTCTGGGATACTGCAGTTTTTTCCTGGATTTTTCTGTTTGCGCATAGTCACTTTAAGATGTTTTCTTGTTCATGTTTTTTTGTTTGTTGCGGTTGCACCCGATTCAAGAGCCGTTTGGCTCACAGGGCTATACCTAATAAATGAAACTGAAACTGAAAACCGTCGTTCGTTTGGGGGCGAGCGTACACGGCGATGCACGCAGCATCCTCGTCCCCGTGTGCTTGTTATAGAATATTGCCATGGTACGCGCGGGGCATCGGGCCATGGTTTTTAAATCTTTTATATTAAGTTCGCTTGCTTGCTTAGGACCGTGCACATCTTTCGGTCGTTTTTTAACCCACTTCCCGTGATCCAATCGAGCTGACATTTTACACACAGACTCGTTGTGCGTGACAATTAATGTTCGTGAAATTTTTTTCTCCAAATTTTTACACTTTTTAGGACAAAAATATTATATTTAATTACCAATTGCTTAATGGTGCAATGCAATCATCTGACCCATAGGTGGCAGCCATCTCAAGCCAGAGGACGAGAGGATTCTAGCCGCCACGCATATAAAGGATTTATAGTGAAAAACTTTGTTTTTACGGGTTATACTTATTTGTGGATCGCATCGGTTGGGCACACTCCTAGGCGTGTTGGGTTGCGAGATATTCGGGATGTTGGCAGCGAACCTGTCTGCGTGGACCGTATGTTTGGGCTATCTTTTGGGCTCTCCAGTTTCTGCCCACATCCAAAACACTTCCGGCCACACGTGCCAGTGCAGGGGCCTCTTAAAAGTTTTGATACACGACATATTTTACCGGATAAAATGTTATTATAACATTCAGTATTTGTTATGGAGAGATGAAATCAGCTTGTATGCCGGTGCTAAGTGGATTACCGCATCCCAGGGCCACGAGCGACAGTTACATCGCAGGATCGTGAGTGATTGTAGTGGCTTAGGAGGCCTTCATCCAACAGTGGATCGACAATTGCTGCTGCTGATGATCCTACGCGTCATAAATACGGCACATGACGCATCAACTATTAAACATTAGGCCTTCCTCTGGAGTACAATACTGGTCTTATGACTCCCCTTGTGTCATCCGTGGGTCACACAAACCAAATTATCCATCCTGCCCTTGTTTATATCACAGGCAGAAACATCATCTTATTTGGCGATATCACAAATAAGATGAAGATGTTGGTGTTTTGATCACCGACCTCTGTAATTATGATAATGATGCATCGTCATCAGGGTCAACATTCTTCTCAAGAATTGATAATTTTTTGGTCTCATTTTGGCTGTCTCCTTCATGGGCCCTGCAGGATCGTGGCAGATGGTGGTGGCTTGGGGAGATCTTTCTTTCACTCGAGAAATGGATGATGAAGATGAGTGTTGCTGTCTTGTTTGCACCGCTTCTAATTTGTCCTGCCTCTTGTATTTTTTTAAAATAAAAAAAACTCTGTTTAATCCAGTAGCCTAAATAACTGCATGTAAAAACAGCCCATAATATGCATAAACCGTAAATGAGCAATTCTCAAGGGCATTGTTTGATGCGTGTAGCATAAGAATGAGAATCGATTTGAATCAGTGAATCATTACACGCCTGTTATCTGTGCATCCTTGCAGGGCATTCCAGAGGTACTGGGTATTCAGTCATTGTGAATTGGCTGGATGATTATCATTATTATTGATATTGTTTAAGTTCTGGACATTGGTTGTTACTGTTCCCTGTGTTCCTATCACCATATTGAGGAACTCCCCCCCCCACCCCCATCTGTGACAAAAAGCTTCATAGCTCATCGAATTCCTCCAGTCTAAATAAGAGATTCTGATTCTAAACTGAGCACTGTACTCAAATACTGCTGCTGCCCCATGATTCTTTTTATTAGCACAGGTTGTCAGGCACAGGCCCTGATATCCAAAATGCAAAGTGGTCAACAACAAACAACAAGATTGAAGGTGTAATAAATACAACTAATTTCTCTTCTTGGTTCTTTCAGTAAAGTCACGTAGAAGGGAAATAATAAAAGAATAAAAATAAAACATAATAAAAAAATGTTTTTCTTTCTCCGTGACTTTACCGAAAGAACCAAGAAGATGAATCTCTGCAGTCACGAAAGCTTTAAATCGAAAAATACAACTAATTTATTTGGTGATGCTGTATTGGTAGCGGTGGGTTCGACCCCGACCCTGACGCCTGCTGTGTATGTGGAGTTGGCATGTTGCCCCCGTGCTCGTGTGGATTCTTCTCCGGGTCTTCCGGGTTTCCCCTCCACATTTAGAATCATGCTTTTATAAGATTTGGCTGCTATAAATTTCCACGTGATGATAAGCGACTTAGTTGAGCTATGATTCGCGATAGCCAGATCGCTTCTGAAAAAGAGTTCAATGGGGCCTTACCTGGTAAAAAAAGTAGTACAATAGCAACCAACCCCTCACCCCCCTGAAAATATTGAATAATAAAACTGCCTTAAAAAGGAAAAGTGGATAAAATGTGATGTCATCAGAGGTCGCAAACGGGTTTTGATTCCTTACCCGTACCCGGCCGCACCAGGGTTGCAAACGGGTACCCGTACCCATACCCGGCCGTACCTGTACCCTACCCCCGTACCCGGCCGGGTACGGGTATCGGGTAACCGATTGCGACATCTGGGATGAAGCCATGTTGCAGGCGTGGGTGGGTTGATTCTAGGAACTTGAATTGTGAGAAGAAACAAGACGTTGGGAAATGAGTGACAAACAGTTACTCACCAGTGACTCACGGCCTACCCGTACCCGTACCCAGCCACACCAGGGTCGCAAACGGGTACCCGTACCCGGCCGGGTACGGGTAGCCGGGTATCGGGTAGGGTACGGGTATCGGGTACCCGGTTGCGACCTCTGGATGTCATGGATCAATGGCACCTCCTTGACTATCCTGTGACCTCTCTATTTGCTGACACGGCGATACGTGGCCTATTATAATAGTTCTGCTCAAAGCAGTGTTAGTCATGAATATGCAGAGGGATTTTTTGTTTGTTGCATAAGTTGCTATAGAAGTTCATAATCGAAAGTATTTTCATAAAACTTCCCAACAAACTGTATGCAACCTTTCAATGTATAGACAATTGTTGCTGGCATGAAGATATAAATGTTCAGTTGCAGGGATCAGTTGGCTATAGATTGGCATTCGTTCTACTGATTTTGTAGCAAAAGACCCATATGGAATCTTGTTTATCTAAGGCAAGCGTGGCTTGTGGGTAGGATATACATTTAATAGTTCTCACTGCACGTCCACTTTGGTTTCCGTAAAGGCACGTTCTTCATATTAGTGGCTTGAAAACGATCATCGTGAATGCTGTGTGTGTGTGCAGGGTGCGGGAATATAAATTGCACACATTTATTGGGATGCACGAGATTGTTTAAAAAAAAACGAAACCTTTGTCTTCTCTTAGTCTGGCACACCTCTTCATTAAGCTAGTTTATGCCCTTTTAGTTTAACAAAATATATCTATCAAATTTAATTTCAAACGTACTCTTGGCATCTCGTCCAAAATTATCTGTCCAAGATCACAACCAGATGTCAATGTGACTCGACCTGAAAATCATGTCATGGTTCTTTGCCCGATACCCTTCGTGCTGTATATACCACTGGGCTGTGTTCACTTCAGCCACGCAGATGGGTGTGTGTTGTTCCACCTGAGCCTATCTGGGTAACGAGGCTTGTCAATAATGGCCTCGATCAAATCAATCACTAAACCAATTAATATTTAAATTATGGCCATTGATCATGTATAGTCATTACCCAGCAGTATAAATGGGTACACCGTACCACAGATAATCAATCGGCTAGGCTCGTGTGGTGGGGTAAAGTGTGGGTATTCCCACATCTTCCAAGGCATCTGGCCAGTGTGGAAGAGTAGACCGAAATACCCTCGACGGCGGCTCTCTCGAGCTCCTTCTAGTGGAAGTTCTGATAGCTGTGGTATGTGCGAGCAAATGCAGAGCTGTACCTTTATATTTACATATAGGCACTGGCATTTGGGTTGTATCCATCAAATGTAACGCACACCAAAACCTATATTTATCCACCCGCGATTGAGTCAACTCAAGTCGACTAGTGCCCACTCAATGCTCGAACAGGCGACACCATATCTGTCATGTGGGTCACCTAGCTAGTCATCTCATGATCATATGTCGTATGTAGTTCTAGTACAGGATCTTTAAATCTAATTTTTGGCGGGCCACATGTATGTTGAACTTCTTTCACACCGTACGTAGCCAACAGTGCTAATCGGAGGTGCGGGGGAAGGACAACAAACTAAAGACAAAAAGCAGTTCTAAAGAAATGAGTTTTCTATCTATATTTAAAAGTGTCTAGGTCCAGTGGCTTCTTAATAATAAGATATACATGCGTTAATTGGCCACGGGACATTGTACATCACGTGCACAGATCTTATAGAGTGATGTCATAACGTCCGAACCAAAGGAGGGAACACGGCATGGAGTACATCTACTGCAGAAACGAAATGTTGAAATCAGCTTGTGCAGGAGAGAGATGGACTTTGGCTTCTGGGACCATGTGGGACGGTAACGGTATGAGGCCTTCCTCTACCAGTGGATAGACCATGTATGATAATGATGTAAAAGTAGTCATTCAGAATCTCCCTGGATTCAAGTGTCAGGCTTTGGATATTGGCCTTCATGAGCCATGTGATTGAAGCTACACTTTAAATAATGTAACCCCTGTTACGTGGTTTAATTGTAAAAAAATAAACTGCAAATAGACATATGAACATGTTCAATCCAAAAGTGCCCCAACGTAGTGTGTGTAAAATAATTAAAATGTGGCAATGCATTGTGGATATATAACATTGAAGCCTACATTTGCATATGCATGATTCACACCGCTGATGAACTTGCAAATGCACCTTACAGCCCATCCAGGCAGCTCATTAAATGTAGGAAAAGAGGTTGAGTGGCCTATCCTTATTTATTTGCAATTTATGACCTACATTAACCTCCCAGGTGCATCCCTTTGATGTGCACTGCATTCTGAGATCTCTGAATTTATTACATCTTGCATTGACGTCAGTGTGCTGTCACGGCTCTCAAGACGACCCTCAATGAGTTTGTGGGGTTTTTTTGGCCAAGGAAATGTCAACGAGAATTGGTGCCGTGGCAAGGACAGAAGTTTGTAACGAAAGAACTTTGCTATCGCAATTGCTTTTCGAGAACATTTTCAACAAATTATTTTTCTTCGTTTAAAAAGAAAAACGTGTCCTTCAAGAGCAATATGCCAGCTTTACGTGTCGAACAATCTTCTCCATTGCCATGTAAAGTACATGAGATTCCTCCGTGTGGTATGTTGATAGTCTCTGCCTGGCTTTCAACAAATGCACAAAAAAGCAACTCCTATAAATTATGTTTTACACTCAATTTTCCCTTGCTTGGCTCCGAGGTACCCACCCATCTGCACCAACGATTTTATAGCATAGTTTATGGGAGGTGGTAAGCCAGATCTTTAACGAATGTCAGACTCAGGCCAGTGATGTTACTCACAGCTCACTTATTAATGGGTCGTGCAACTCTGTGATTATTATGGTTCCGCGAGATGAAAATTCGTTGTATTTGGATGCCAGTGGCACAATTTTGATATAATTGGCGATTTATTTTTAAACGCCCACATTATTAAAATATAAAGCGAGGAATTGCAAAGCAGGTGGATGCCCTCAGGCAATAATTTACCTCAAACCCTTGAATTTGTTCACATTTGTGATTCCCTGATGGTAGGACTTGACATTCAAGGAGTGGTAAAAATACCACGTGGTCTGGCCTACGGTCTGAGATAGCATTCACCTCAACACACATGAATAAAAATGCAAAATAAATCATGAATCATAATGATCTCCTACCCGATTACATAACGGACATTCAGTTGTATTCAACAAATGACTTTCAGATAATAACATTTGATGATAATGATATCCATCATGATTTTTGGAGTTATATTGGTTCTTGTCATTATTGTTAGTATTAACTGGCAATCATAATATAAATTGTCCACCATTTTACATGGTGTTTGTGTCACAGAACATCTGAAAACACCTCGCAAGAATATATAGTATTCCACACGTATCAGTCCCTATGAATCTCTGGTCACAGGGGCCTCTGTTGATAAACGTGCAATACATCTCAATTTCTCTGACCGGGTGAAATAAGGGACAGTGATTGATTTTCATTCCAGTTGCATTTTCTGCACTTTAAACAAACAAGACCGATCGCTGAAAAGCACCACTTTGTATAGAGAATAATACATAAAAACACAGGGGTGTCTGCTGGGAATTTTATTTTTACATCAATAATTCCAAGCACCAACGTAATTTAAGATTGCTGCCACATCACAGGGCTCGATCAAATGCGAGTTTGGGGGGATTAAGCGGTTGTGGTGACCGGTGTTCCGAGGGAGAGACAGACAAAGGTGGGATGCTAGATGCTGTCTTTAACACTAAATAACAAAGGGAGAGGGGGGGTCTCTCACCCAGTGCTAAAATTAGCCGAGTCTCAGCAGTTGCCCTCTCAGCTACCATCACGAATTGGAATTCTCAGAGGTTGGGTAAATGTAGTGTCAAAACAACGGCAGCGGCTGCTGGCGGCGGGACGTTGATGATGAATTGAACAAGCCGTGTTGGGAGGCACGGGGAACACACGTGCATTTGGATCAATGTCAGCGCGGAGAGCGACACACCAACCTACACTGCCCGCCATAACGACTCGGCGGTAATTTAGCGAGTTCGCCCACCATGCGTGAGGCGCCAATACGCATGAATATTTCACCAAAACCCCTCAATTCTCTGGCTAATGAATCGCTGGCTGTTTAAATATTAGTGAAGTAGTGTTCCTGAATATACTAAAAGGCGTCATCTGGTCAAACACCATATGAGACTAGGCTCTAAAGAAAGCTGTCTCTGGTGTGGACCAATCAGTTTCAAAGACAATGCATACATTATCAGAGTATTGTTTTTTTTGCATTTGACTGCAAGTATTGTGGTTAATGTAAGCATGATTCCTTGCAAAAGGTGTCAGTTTTGTTGCCAGAAAAAAGGGGAAAAACCCTATTAGTATATTTTGGTACTGGCAAAGGAGGTCCCATGATGAATATTTCACCAACACCCCTCAGTTCTCTGGCTAATGAATCGCTGGCTGTTTAAATATTAGTGAAGTAGTGTTCCTGAACTCAAGCGATCAATGCGCGGGGCTTATTAGCAGTGGCTGACCAAAACCAGTGGGGACAAGTCTCTAATATGACATCTTTGTCATAAACTGCATGATCATATTGCAGTTTATAATGCCCTTCAAACTTCCTGACACATGCCTCACAATGCAATAAGCGCTTTTTGACCCTCTACAAAATGGTATCAATTTTATGACCCTGACGGGATGATGGGCTGAGTCGACCCCTTGACCTGGACTCGAATGTATGACCTGATTTTGAGAGATGGTGATGGTTTGGGGAGGCCTAGATCTAGCAGTGGATAAACCATGGCTGGTGATGATCGTGATGATTGTGCTCCTGGTCACACATATTCATAAAAAAACACGGAATGCCGTACCGCACACAACACAGAACTCCTCGTTTATACTTTGCATTTCTTTAAATTCATATTTTTTTTTCTTCCAAACGCCAATTCTCACAGTGTTTGACCCTGCCACGTGCCAGGAATCCGTTGGTTGCCATCACACGTCGCTAACGCTTTCTATCCGCTGACATAATATCTGCCCATCTTCACCTTTATATTTTGAATACAATTGATAAAAATTCAGGTTGTTCTGCATTAGTGTTGGTCGTTTCAAGTTTCAAGCTTATTTTGTTTTACCAGGTGAGATCTCAAGACACCAGGATAGTCTCATTTGCAAGAGTGAGCTTCGCCTCCAAAATGACAGGGGCAAAAAGCAAATAAAACACAACAATTAAACAAATAGAAATCAGTACAAACAAACAATGGTATCACATGAGAAATCTAAAATTCTGCACAAACATGAATCAATGTCAAATAATACATTCTCAGTGCGGACAGATTATTCTTTAGATGTTCACAGCAGCAATGACAAATCAATCTACATATTAATTATACGAATATAGGGTGACGATTGGACCAATTATGTAAACGGACAAGGATATGCGTGAAATGCAATTGCAAGCGATGTTATTGAAGAAAATCGACAGTTGTAGGAGTTCGTAGGCGAGCAACAGAATCCATCCTTCAGCAGCAAGTCAATGCTGTCGCAGCCACATGGGCAGCACGTTCTATAGCGCTGGAAACCGGCTGCTACAAATTGTTTGGTTCTTTCGGTAAAGCCACGTAGATAAAAAAAAAAAGTGAATAAAAATAAAAAAAAAATAAAAAAACACTAATATAGACTGTAGCCTGGTTCTTAATCGGAGTGAGTGTACTGGCAATCTATAATATGGACTGTAGCCTGGTTATTAAGTTTGGTGAGTGTACTGGCAGTCTATAATGTAGACTGTAGCAATGGTTAAGCTGCAATGGTTATCGGCCGCTACAAACACAGGGACTGCAGCTGCTGCACCCGGCTTTAATACACTCTGGCTACGAACAATGGTGCATCTGTGTTCGTGTGCGTATTTGTATCTATAAATATGTACGTGGTGTGAAAATATTAATAAGGAAGTGCGTTTATAGCGTGTTGAGCATGCAGGGTTAATGCTGATCGGCCATAAATACACAAACCTTGGTTTGACTCCCAGTCTAACACATTAGCAGCAATCCATATTAATCACTCGCCCTTGTATGGGCTTCCCCTAGGTGGACTCAGCCTAAAATTAGCATTGATGCCAGTCATGGAGAGAAATTGGCAACTGGTTGTGTTGCTGGCCCCACCACACCAGCCTCTCTTCACTGGCATTTGCAAGAATAAAAGAGCTCGCCAAGAAACTGACAAAGGGGCGTGTCTTTATAGATGCGCATGAAGGTACGTGTGTGTGTGTAATAGTGTGCTCGCTGACATCACTTGGCCCAACAGTCTATTGCAGCTATACGGGGGAATTTTGTCTTTGTTTTTTGTAATAGTGTGGGGAGCGGTGGCGGAGTGGTTAGCGAACTTGCGCTACGAACCTGGTGACCTGTGTTCGTTCTAGATTGAAAGCTTTCGTGACTGCAAGGATTCATACTCTTAGGTTTTTTCGGTGACTTTACCGAAAAAACCTAAGAGTGTGAAACCTGTGTTCGATTCCCAGTCATGGTTAACGTCAGTGGTGATTATCTGATCTGGTCCTGGGCCTGCCCCAAGTTGACTCAAATTAATGCCTACTACGGTGTATAAACATCAGCACTGGAATGGTTCTGGCCACACCACCTGCTCATGTCCCGTGCTGGCATGCTTGAGTGCCGACTACCAGCACCTGCCACCACGGTTCGTAGGTCTATCTATATGTCTACATGGGGAAATCGTTGTCTGTGTGTGTGTGACATAAATCAATTGAGCCTGGACTGAGCATCCTGTCGGTTGACTCAGCCTCAAAATTAGTACCTGGCACTGGACAACAATCGCGTGGTGGTCCCACCTCGTCCTGCCAGTTCATCACTAGAGCTCTCACTAACGCCACTTGCTTCAATAGTGTATACACGCAGGATGAAAGGGAACACTCATTGTCTATGTGTGGCTAATGATATCGGAACTGGTCCTGGCCACCAGCTCCCCAACCTTCACCAACCCCCGCATTGACCAGTTTGGTGAAGTAAGGTCAAGCAACCCCCGCGTGCCCGAGGGGGCACGAAGGGCAGTGGATTGAAAGGGAGCTGTAAATTTTTCACGTGAGTGCGTTTACGAGTCAGTGTGCACGTCTGCGTGTGTGTGAACGCACAGCAAGCCCTTTGACAATCCACTGCTTCACGAGGTCTCGCCACGCAGTGTGGATTATGAGGAGCTATTTGACCATACGGTAACCAAGCTGGAAAGGCATGTATTTATAAATGCGCATGCCTATGTAGGTAGGTTTGTGTTTATAGGAATGGGCCATGGAAGTGTTTTACAGCCACTGCGTATAAGATTTAGTCATCCACTATGTATGCACGATTAGGTGTGTGTCTTTTATAAGTGCGTGCATATAATATATAGTACAGTATGTGTTCATTCATTGGTCTCTAGATTTTATAGATATTGGTCTTTATATATATGAGCATGTTTTTACACAGTTATCAGTAACCATTATACAAGGTACATGATTTAGGCTGATCACATTTATATGGAACGTATATGTTGAATATGTATGCAATCGTAAGTACACAAGTGTTGTATGAGTAAAGTTTAAAGTCGGTGCTTCACTGAATGTATAAAGTGCTAGGTGAATAAAAATACAGTCAAATTTCGATTTAAAGCTTTCGTGACTGCAGGGATTCATCTTCTTGGTTCTTTCGGTAAAGTCACGTAGAAGGGAAGTAATAAAATAATAAAAATAAAACATAATAAAATAAAATAATTCTCACGACGTTTCGGCTACAACGCAAGCAGCCGTCTTCAGGTGAAGAATGGTAGTGTCTCATTCTTCACCTGAAGACGGCTGCTTGCGTTGTAGCCGAAACGTCGTGAGAATTATTTTATTTTATTATGTTTTATTTTTATTATTTTATTACTTCCCTTCTACGTGACTTTACCGAAAGAACCAAGAAGAAAAATACAGTCGTTAAATCAATGTCACCACATTTTAATGAGTGGAAAGGAAGACTTTGCCATTTCATGAATACATCTAATTTAATATGCATGATACACGTTAGATGATACACGTGTGTGTTTTATTGTCTGGCTATGAATAATTGTGCTCTGGATATGCACAATGTTGGTAGATATTACACCTATGTGTTTATTATAGCCGTGCATGCGTTCGACATGTATAAGCCACGTGCGCCCGTGGCTAAATCACCCGGGATCTGCTCACGCGATTTTGGAAGCTAAGCAGGTATTTAGCCTTGATAGTGCCTGGATGGGTGCTCGCCATGCACAAACAGTTTGCCGTAGGGCTTGCAGGCTGGGCCGTACGTGGTGGGCAGTAGAGGGCAGTGCAGGGAAGCCCGTTGTTGCACAGTACTTCTATGCTTCTGCGTCTTTGCTCCCCCGCCTTTCACAAACCCGCACAAGCCAGCATGGTCATCGACTACGGTAAAACAAAAATCACCCTCGCGACCTGCACAGGCGTGGGGAGCGTCCTACATCGAGCAGTGGAGTGACAAAGGGCCAGTACAGGACTATATGAACACATGTACACGACACCGGTGGTCACGTTCAATTCCAGCTCACGGTAAAATAACCGTGGCGAATATTTGAGCGCGGTCGTCGGCCTTAACCTCGGTCGACTCGGCACCTGGTGCGGTGTGCAAGCATCAACACAGACGATACAAAGGCGGCCCGCGAGCGGTTTTGTCCATCCAACCCCTCGTGTGCCGTGCCAACCTTAATAGGTGCTCGCAAACAGCACTTGGCCCAACATCCTGTTGTGACTGCAGGGAACATGTTTGTCTTTATGTGGTATTTCACACCCCACCCACCGCGTGCCCACCTGTTTAATGAGGCTTTATGCCACTACCAGCAGCAGCAGTTAACGCCACCGTCCTCACAGCCCTTTAAATGCAACGAGGCCCCCTTGCGTGCTCGCTTGTTAATAATTATCCCTGGATATTCCGTGGCATCACGGGAGGTTTCGCTCTCGTTATAAACTCCCAGTAATCGCCTTCGTTAAAGACCTCGCCTTGCCACCTTTTTTTTGTGTGCGCGCGGAACGCGGTGGATTTTTCGGGACATCGATGTGTGGACACTTCAGCTCACTGAAGCATTTGCCCACCCAGTGCCAGCGGTTGTCACTTAAATTTTTTTTTACCTCTGCTCGTCGAGCAGGGCATATTGCATACATCGCAACGCAACGCTGCAGCCTTAGGGGCGGAGGGGAAAGGCAACAACAACAACAACACAAATGTATATTTATATACATTTGAACACATGTACAAATGCACGCACGCACATACGTATGTACGCATATTGTAATAAACTGCAGATCACTGTCTAATAATGTATGTTCCATGTGAAGAGGGTATACGTGCATGATTGTTTTGTATACAAACGTATACATACATTGATTACACAATGTACATTAATAGATGAGCACAGTACGTGGTCATTTGTTGGGATTTTTTCCCCATCACACAAAACAATTATCGATGCAGTATCAGATACCCTGACATGTTCTCAATTGCCACCTTCTTCCCAGATCTCCCTCTCTTGAAAAATATATTCCAGAGGCTCTCATTCGGTTGTTAATCACAATTGTGATGAACACACTCCAGTGATACATATTGACGCTACTTCACATGCTATTTGCATATATTGCATGTTAAATGCTGAATGTATATACATGCATCTTACCTGCTCTTTTTGGGGTTTCTTCCAAAAAGAATACACCACGATTGATTTTTGCATTGAGTTATGATTGCGTCTAACATGCGCATTGGGTTGGTGAAGCGGTGGTGCGGCGGTGAGCGCCATTGCGATGAGAGTCCCGCAAGCCGAGTTGGATTCCCGTCCATGACATTACAAGCGAGTGCGATGTCATCTGGCCACCACCTCCTTCAACTCAACCCGGCACTGACCAGCGTGGTGCAATATGGTCAAACAAGCCTCACTGTCATTATTCACCAGTGGATTGGCAAAGGGCCGTTAATTCGAATTATTATCACGCATTGGGTTCATGGATTTATACGAATAGTGCATACACGTTGTGCAATCAGCATGCTGGAATACGTGCATAGTTGTGCATATTTACTCCTGTCGGAGCGCGCTGCTTATACAGCAGCACGCGGTGCGTGATGTAAACATGTAGTTTGTAACTTACCGGTCTTGTTGATTGCGCCGCGGTGTCTTCTTCCCACGGGTATGATTGGCGATGGGAGCCGAGTTGTTCAGCAGTCGGGAGTGGCACGATCACCCAGCGCCGGCTCGCCTGCAGCAAGTCGATGCCCTCTCCCACGCAAGGATTGAGAGTCAGCGACGCGCGAGAGGGTGAGCTTGCGAGGAAATTTATAGAAAATTAAATGATATCAAATTGAGTGAAAGCTCTCTCCGGTAGCGATAATTGCTGCTGATGTTGTTTTTGTTTTTGTTTGAAGTGCACTTGAAAGGTGCAGAGAGACACGGAGCATTAACGAGGCAGTGAAGAGATGCGCGGGATGGGACACAGAAAGAGACGGCGCAAATTTCTACCTTGGGCACTTCTGGTTGGTTGGTGGTGGTACGCGCGCACGCGTTTCACATTCAAGCTAAAGGCACTCCCACACCTCGCCAGCTCCACCAGTCTCTCTCCCTCTCTCGCCTCTCTGCACATAACCCAAAGGCAGGAGGAGGGAAGGAGGGAGGGGAAGGGAGAGGGCACTTTAGCGCAGCCCAGCGGCTTACGTCACGCCCCGGGACGGCACGAAAAAAAAACAACGGATAGGGGAGAGGCTGGTGAGGAGGGGATTTTTTTTTAGTGGCTGCAGTTTTCATTGTGCACTGCAGCACCTCCTCCTCCTGCTTCCTCATTCCCTCCCCTCCCCCGCATGTTCACCGAGCATAGACAACAATAACAACAAAAAATCCCCGCATTATTAGAGGAAATTTCGGAGCGGTTGCTGCCAGGGCAAATGCCACCGCACTTCGCTGGGCGGTAGCCCAGAGACGTGGGCGAGCGTCGCGATCAAAATCCACGGGGAGGCGGCGAGGAATTAATACGAATCCAGTGTGGATTTGATTTAATCAGGTGAGGGTGCGAGAGTTCTTTGAGATACAAGGGTTATTTTTGTTGGTGCTTCGGAGACTTGATTAGCTGTATTTACGTGTGAATTGTTAATAGTCATCGTTGTATGGGGGGGGGGGGGGGTTGGGTATTTTTACTGGGAATAAATGTAGCTCTGGCAAACCATCGCAAATAAATACGGGGTATTTCATTTATAACAATACATTATTGGTAATGGCACCCACATTTCAGAGTGGTTGGTGAGAATGGAACAGACGTGTCTCCAAACTCACTTGCTCAGTGAAGGGCATACATACCGAGCAAAGCTACAGACGAAGCCTCTTAAGATGAATGAATTCTATCCATGCGTGGCACACAGGATGTAGCGTTAAATCTCATCACTGTAGAATTGCATACACACTTGGATGCACAGCGCTGATGGATCTCATTTAAACAATTAACAAGCAGCGTGCGCTTACATTTAGATGGTGCAGCGGCCTTCAACCGATAGGCGCGTGACGGACGCAAACAGTACAGCTCGTTAATATAATTACGCAGAAAAGTGCGCTTACATTAATTACTTTTCGTCACGCGGATATGGCTGCTTATCAACATATCTGTTGCCATTTTCTCTCCAATCAGATCAACTGGCTTGATCGACTTTGGCAGCGCGCAAACAGTCGGGCAACAAACCTGGCAAGAATGGGAGGTCTCCCCTCCCGTTAATGGTCTCGTTCACGTGTGCGCGCATCCTAATTAAGGGGAGCACCCTGCCAGCTTAGCCCGCACCCCCACCCCTCTCTCCAAACTCATCACACAGCCCAGTGCTCCGACCAACAAAAAAATCGCAGCCGTAACGTGCGACGCCAAAGGGGATGTTTGGTGGCTATTTGTTTCCACATTAAAGCGCCTTTTCTCAAGTGCTGTGGTCGGAAATGGTTGAGCAAGGGAACTGCAATGCAATTTCCCGCAGCTCGAGCAGACGTGTAAAATGAGTCTTGACACGTGGATTGGACCACAGATTTGTGAATATCTCTATGACGTGGGGACATCGCGTTCTGTTCCTTTCGCCTTCTTCGGGGCAATGGGAAAAGACAACTTGCTTCGTTTAAGCCAGTTGGTGACAACCAACCTGTAATCTACAAGTACCACAAACAATGATAATTGTTTTTTTTACTCTTTTATCTGGCAACAAAACTGACACCTTTTTTTTACAAGGAGTCATGTTTGCATTAACCACAATACCTGCAGTCGGAATGCAAACTCTGATAATATATGCACTGTCCTTGAAATTGATTGGTCCACACCCGAGACAGCTTTTCTTAGAGCCTAGTCTCACATGGTGTTGGACCAGATGACGCCAAAAGGCGCACAACGCAAGGACAATGGACCATCAGAGTATGAGAGCTCGGGGTAAGCATTTACACCATTGGAACCTCATTTGCCAGTAACAAAATATGACAATTGTTTTTTTATCCTTTTATCTGGCAACAAAACTGACACCTTTTTTTAGCGTCATCAACACCATGTGAGACTAGGCTCTAAAGAAAGCTGTCTCGGGTGTGGACCAATCAATTTCAAGGACAGTGCATACATTATCAGAGTTATGTTTTTTGTTTGCTTTCTGACTGCAGGTATTGTGGTTAATGCAAACATGACTCCTTGTAAAACAAGGTGTCAGTTTTGTTGCCAGATAAAAGGGTAAAAAAACAATTATCATATTTTGTTACTGGCAAATGAGGTTCCAATGGTGTAAACCACAAACAAACTCAACAAATTCGTCAATAACACCCACCTCAAAAGAATAGTTACAGAATAGGTATAACGTATATGTAAATGTTCATCAGGAAACGGTTTAATATGTAATTCTCATCATTCTCCGCGGTGTAAAAAAATTTCTACCTACGTGACTTTACCAAAATAACCAAAGAGTATGGATTCCTACAGTCACGAAAGCTTCAAATCAAGTGTAAAAATCAGTCTCCAATTATTATCCACCCTATCCCTCTGGCCTCTCTATGGTTGTGCTCTGAAGAAGGACCATTGCCAGACACGTCGCCGACTATATCCTTTTTTAAGGCCACAAAGTAATCCACGAATGTATTCAGTTTTTGTTTTGGTATTTGTGCTTGTGCACCACAGCCAACGGAGCAGCATTAAAAAGATGTGTAATATACAAGATGTGTAATTACAAGGAGTTGGGCTGTTTCCATGAGTCACTTGTGCCTCCTTATTGACGGTTATTTTGGGGCCATCTTCTTCATAAAACTCTCTCTGTCACCAAGCATCAACGATCACTTTGACTGTGTTATGTTTTCGCGGCTGTGTTGGACAACTTTCCGACGTGTTAGCGGCTTCTCCTGCGTGTTCTTTCAGCACAATGTCTGACGTTTAACTCCATTTGCGGGGCGCTTCTGTGCGGAACTAAAGAAGCTCCTCGCACATTATTCCAAACAACAGCGGTTAATCCCGACAACACATCATAGAGCTATAAATTAATACTATTATGACCGAACACGGTTATTAATTTATTTCATTAGGTTAAAATATCACGATTACATTTCTGTAGTTAAACACTACTACGTAAGGACAGTTTTTTTTGGCAATGTAATTGTCAGTAAAATATATATTAAAAAAAAGATCTGCGCCATCAAACAGGAACACACACTGGTTCTCTTTCTGTTTTACAAAACGGGGGGAGGGGGTGGGGGTCATGTAGTTTTAAACATTCACTCTATACAGCAGACAGTGCGCTTTGGCAATTCCCTACAGAAATTTACCGCGCAGCTGTGGAAACGAAACCATTCGCATCGGCGTAAACTGTCTCAGCTGGGAGAACACTGACCACCATAGGGGTATCCAGCCGCAAGCCTATTGAGACCCCCTCCTCCTGTTTTAAAATTAATCCCCATCCCCACATCAGCCTCCCCACTCACGGGGGTTTGTGGACACTCCACACCGGCGGAAGGGCAAAATTTGACCCAAAGTCTCACAGGGGTGGAGAGGAAGACGGAGAAATTAGCTGCGATGGGCAACACTAAAGTATATATATATAAATAAAGCGCCGTGTAATGGGGGCATATATAGATGTGGTTATTCAGCGTGCAGACCCGAGCACTTTGCGTGTCATCAATTTGAGATCGCGCAGAACGTTTTCTCTTGATGCAAATGAGTGTACGACAGTGAGGCGACAACTCGATTTGCAGACATTATTTCGAGATTGAGGACGAATACAATACCCGCACATAAAATAAGCTTGTAGATTATAATCACTCAGCACAATTTTTGTATTGCCTGGAAATTAGAGTCTGTTTTTTTTTGCCAAGGAGGTGGTCGTCGTGTGTCTCAGCTGGCTGATGCAATTGACTGATGCAATGCCCGTGATAAGAACATTGAGCCAGTACCACTGGGTTAATATGCTCCCGTTGATATAAAATTCATGTTCACAAGTGCAGTGAGTTTGAAAGTCTTAACCCAAACACCCCGTGCTTGTGTTTGTACAAAAAGGTACAACCCTGCAATTATATTCTTGGTTCTTTCGGTAAAGTCACGTAGAAGGGAAATAGTAAAATAATATAAATATCAAACAATAAAAATTCTCACGACGTTTCGACTGCAACACATGCAAGAAAATTTGAAAAAAGTGGCGGTTTTTCCTAACGTTAGGAAAAACCGCCACTTTTTTATTTTCTTGCTGTAGATTTCACACCTGATGATGATTGCTTGTGTTGCAGTCGAAACATCGTGATAATTTTTATTGTTTTATATTTATACTAGCAGAAGTACCCGGCGTTGCCCGGGTGAAAAATATATTTCTTAATAACCTTACATATATACACAGATGGGTTGCTACCCCTGCCCCCCCCCCAGCCACGATCTCCTCGGCCGCTGTGCAGTAGTATGTACGGCCTATAGTCTGGTGGGGTGTCGAGGCCTAGTAGCGTGCAGAGCCTCCGGCCTCGCCTAAATTGCCCACCCGGCTGAGGCTGGGTACCGGGGCCATTACCCCCCCCCCCGCGCTACAATAATACTGTGTAATCGCTATAATTTTATTATCTACCGACCCAATAATAGTAATTGCACACATTGGGGTGGCGGGGGAGTGAAGAGGACGTGAAAGTTTGATGAATTTACCTCAGAGTCGCGTGGTGGGTGTCGAGGCCTAGTACCGTGCAGAGCCTCCGGCCTCGCCTAAATTGCCCACCCGGCTGAGGCTGGGTACGGGTGCCGTTTCCCCCCCCCCCCCCCCGCGCTACAATAATACTGTCTAATCGCTATAATTTTATAATCTACCGACCCAATAATAGTAATTGCACACATTGTGGTGGGGGGGGAGTGAAGAGGACGTGAAACTTTGATGAATTTACCTCAGAGTCGCGTGTTAATGCGTGCTCCTATTTTTAACGGGAATTAAAAATGGCGTCCACCCCGCGGCGAATGCGTCGCTACCCGTTGCCAGGGGCAACCGCCGGACCAATCGTGTCTCGCAAATCCCTCACATTTCGTCCAATTAAACTGCGTATGGTCCGATACACAGACACACACACAGACAGACAGATAGACAGACAGATTTGCGATTTTATATATATAGATTATTTTATTTGATTATTTCCCTTCTACGTGACTTTACCGAAAGAACCAAGAATATGAATCCCTGCAGTCACGAAAGCTTTAAATCAAAATCCTGCAATTGTTTGCCCATGCCACTGCTGACAGAAGGGCGTCCACGAGAAGGAGTTTGAGAGAGCCCCTGTAGAGGGTAATTGACCTACTCTTTCACGCTGGCCAGACATCTTGGAAGAGGTTGGAGTACCAACACTTCAACCCACGACACGTGACCTCACAATCAACTGTTGCGTATCCATTTATACCGCTGGGTAGACAAAAGTGGTAAAAAAAATTTACTTGACCGTGGTTTTAATTGCCGCAACGGGAAATTGAAACGATGACCTCTGAATTGAAAATCAAATGTGCTAAGCATTATACCACGACAGCATCCATGGTTGGTCTACGTACGCTGCGAAATAAGTTCAACATACACACAAAAAGCGAAGTAAACATCTAAACGGGCATTTGTGAGCATTTAGCACCAGCATTTCCCACCCTCACAGAGGCGAGGTCACGGCCAATCTTGGGCTGGTCCCATCAGCCGCCACTAAATATTGTTTGTTCTCGCCAATGGGGGGAGGGGAGGGGGGGTTACCCGTCTCGCCTGAGGCGGCTGGTTGGAGTAGGTGTGGTCTAGACGCAATGGGGTATGACCCTGACAATTAATATTGCTCCTACTACACTTTACCCGGGAAAGCCTCATTGAGTTTCAAGTCTGTTTTTCAGGAGGATCCTGACAAGTATTCTCAGAAAGGGATGATGATGTTGCTGTGCTTAATTGCAATTGAGTAATTTTTCAGTATTGGGATATTTTGGCCATTTCCGGTTATATCGTATTTTTTGTTTAAACAATACACGTTGAACTTCTTTCGCACCGTACGTAACTAATCGCAGATGTGGGGAAGCACAACAAACTATGGGAGGAAACCAGCACATCCCTAGGAAAGCCATGCATAACAGGGGCAGATTATAAAACTCCACGCAACAAGGCATCCAAATCAGGAATCAAACCCAGGCCCTTCTTGCTGTGAAGGCGCGAGTGTGAGCACTGCGCCACCCTGCCCATCATGGCACGAAAGTGCTGACCTAAGCTGGAAAGTGAGCGTGACCAGGATGCTTCCGGTGTGATTAGTTTGCGTTTATCGCCATGTCCCTGCCGTCACGCAGTGATGGGGAAAATGTCACGAAGCACCGCCAGTTTCACTGAGGCAGGGGAAATGCAGCTGTGGTGTAAAACCAAATCCTGCTAGAGATGGGGTCTTGCCTATCTCCCACCACGCTGGCACATACCATCAATGCACACGTACACCTTCAAAGACTGATCCGATACATTGACCGTTGGGATAATTGCTGTGAGCGAGCATCTATGGAGATGGGCCCACTGCACAAGGGGGTAGTGTGACCAGCACCATCCCTGACCACCTTTGTCTCCCCAGTGCCGATGCATAGACAATTTATGTATACAATTTATTTAAGGCTGAGTCAACCTAAGCGCCAGGACTGGTTCAGTAGGAGTGAGATCAACTGTGGCATCGTAAGCCCAGTGAGTGATGGCGACTGCATGGGTCGGCTTTCCTCTAGCAGCGGGTTGACCCTTGCTCGTTGGGATGACACGTTGTGATGACACGTTGTGATGATACGTTGTGATGATACGTTGTGATGATACATTGTGATGATACGTTGTGATGACACGTTGTGATGACACGTTGTGATGACACGTTGTGATGATACGTTGTGATGACACGTTGTGATGATACGTTGTGATGATACGTTGTGATGACACGTTGTGATGATACGTTGTGATGATACGTTGTGATGACACGTTGTGATGATACGTTGTGATGACACGTTGTGATGATACGTTGTGATGATACGTTGTGATGACACATTGTAATGATACGTTGTGATGATACGCACATCTACCAATAAGCACACATACAACGCATGTCTACAAGCACAAATACCAATACCCACAGTTCGCCACGAAGTGACGGTGACGTCACCACGTCGCCTGTGCCAGGCCAGGTGCACTTTGAGGCCGCCACGTGAAGTGTTGAAGGCCTCGCTGACAGGAGGTCTCGGCACCCGGGCCATGGGTTGGCTGAATGGGATGACCGGTCGGCTAGAGCTAACACCCACACAGATGCACATGCACACGCAAACATTAGCATAAAAGCAGCAGCAGGAGCATTGTCATAATCAGGAACGTCATCACCATCATATTTCTATTCAGCTTCATCCTCCTAATCGTCATCGCCATTATCAGCCTACACACGTGTGAGTCGCGTGAGACATCCAAGTCTGGTTGGTTTGACCGTGCCTTCCTCTCACCCCCACCCCCTTGAAGCTTCGATTGGCTGGTAGTGTGCCCCACTGGGCTTGTGCAGGAGGTTCGTGAAGGACGCTGCTGGGGATTTGAAGGCAGTCGCCCCTCCAGCAACGACGGAGGGCAGAGGAGCGACGCTCACATCAAGGGAATGGAGCGCCGGGCGAATAAAACGCAGAAAGTTGGCACAGTGGGGAGGCACAGGTGATGCATCTGCCAGTCATCTCAGTCAGTTAACCCATGGCACGTGGGTCTGCTCCGTGACCTCCTGCCAGCGTTGCCAGCGGGCCTTCAACACTTTACGTAGCCTCAAAGTGGCACAAACACCGTGGCAACATCACCGCCACTTTGTGGGTGAACGGCAATTGTTGTTGTTGCCCCACCTATCACGCACGGCCGATGGGACATGCTGCCACGTGCATTAAGGTCGACGGAAACGCCTGAATGCAATCCCACCACACACATGAATCCACCCGTCCCCCTGGTGTTGGCAACTAAATCAGTCAATCCCAGCTGCTAGGGCCTATTCGGCACATAGGCGCAGAGATCTGCCTATTCAGCATGTAAGATAGAGACCAACAAAGGATACAATATCCGCTGCTCCACCGCTGCCACGTAACCCCCGACCTCTGGATCTCCACTCAAAAGGCCATTCCGCCTGGTTATCCCCACTGTCTCTGCGTTCACATTTTTTCTCTAAACCTAAACACATTTTTTTCTTTTATTTTAACAGGTAAACCCCACTGAGCTCTATTTAGCCCTTTTTCAGAAGCAACCTGGCCACAAATGATAGCTCAGCGAAGTGGCTTATGTATACATTTATAGCAGCCAAATACTCTGAACGCATGTTTCTAAATGTGGAGGGAAAAACCAGAGGACCCGAAAAAAAGGTCAACGCGTCCACGGGAAGAACATGTAAACTACAAATATACAAGCGTCAAGGTCGGGATCAAACCCACGACCTCCTTTATACCAGGCGAGGTAGTTAACATCTCGCCACCGTGGTAGCCTTAATCTCCAACCCTATGCTCTCAGATCCCTTAATTGACACTTTTCTCTCCTTCCCTCGCTCAGTTCCTCCTTCCCCCGGTTCTCTCCCACTCTTTATATCCAATGCGATGCTGCTGAGACGTTTGCTACATCGTGGGCCCATTACACATGTACGTCGTTGGACTGAACAACAGTTCAAAATGCGGTAATCACGTGGGGTCTCCAATACACGTGTGTGCAGCCTAAATAGAGTTGTGCTTTTGCTTCGGTGTGTGTTTTTATTTGGCGTGAAAAAGCTTATTGCGTTCACAGGGAATGTATGCATTTTTGCGAGCACTGTCATGCTGGCAGGGAACGGATAAATATCTGCAGTAAATCCAAAGGCTGTCGGTCAGAAGGTAATGTCAGGCATGCTGGCCAGGCTTACCGTTATTGCGATCAATTATTGTATAAATATAAAGTCACAGAATACCATTCTCGAAGAAATTAAATCACCGATATCAGTGAATGAGCAACTCAACGAGATGGTGATGAATTGTGCTCTCTTAGAGAAATATTGCTGATCACTGTAACTGGTGATAAATGTAATGTACTATGAGCACTACGCAAATACTGAAATTGGATACCATTCATCTGTTGTTTGTGTGTGTATATAGTCCTGCGTGTGTTTACGTATATATTCATACAGGAAGGGCGGTCAATGTTTTTTTTTTAAACAATGCCAAACCAATGTCATGTAAGAATTTAATTGAAGCCCCATCTCGAGAAACTAACTATATAATAATGTTGTTGCCGTTGGGAATTATTACAGTATGTTTGAAAATAAAGGCGTACAGGGTTCGCCGAGTTCATTGAAATTTCAAATTTTCAAAATATTTATTGCATTATATAAACATTACTGTATACACGCGGGTCTGTTCTTCACCATACCAGTAATAATTTCGGCCCTCTGCCCATCCACTGCTGGATGCAGGCTGCTCTATACTGATTCGGTCATAAAGGGTTGATGAACCATACTTCACCATTATGGTCACTGAGGGTCAGAGGTCGCAAACGGGTTTAGATTCCTTACCCGTACCCGGCCGCACCAGGGTCGCAATTGGGTACCCGTACCCTACCCGATACCCGGCTACCCGTACCCGGCCGGGTATCGGGTAGGGTACGGGTACGGGTACCCGATTGCGACCTCTGGGATGAAGCCATGTTGCAGGCGCGGGTGGGTTGGTTCTAGGAACTTGAATTGTGAGAAGAGACAAGACGTTGGGAAATGAGTGACAAACAGACTCACCAGTGACTCACGGTCTACCCGTACCCGTACCCGGCCGCACCAGGGTCGCAAACGGCTACCCGTACCCGGCCGGGTACGGGTAGCCGGGTATCGGCTAGGGTACGGGTATCGGGTACCCGATTGCGACCTCTGCTGAGGGTTGGTGAAGGGGGCAGGTGGTTCCGAAATCACTCGCCACTCACGTCAGCTGAGGCTGGGAATCAAATTGGGGTGCATTGCGCGGCATGTTAACCACTGCGCCACCGCTCCATAGACACCTCTCCACCATATAAATGTGGCCTTTCCTGCATTAGCTCAGGACCACGGACAGGAATAAGCACATAATGCTTATCTGAGCACGGAAACACTGACGCTCTTGAACGTAGCAATCACGTAACAGTGCAGCCACTTTGTCAATATCCTGCTGGATGAAGGCATCTCCATGCCATGTGGGGCAGTGGAGCTGTTTGACCATACTTCAGCACACTGGTCAGTCTGATGCCCAACCACATTGCCACGGTAAAGGAAGGCTCACGATTTGTTTTCAGAATTGTATCTTACATTGCGGTGAATGTAGCGGCCTCTAGTGGCAAGGTAAAGGTATAGCCCTGCAATTTCTTGCTCGTGCCACTGCTGGCGGAAGGAAAGCCACTAGAGGGAGCTCTCGCTAGCTCCGCTCAAGGGTATTTTGGTCAAGCATCTTTGAAGAGGTGGAAGTGTTCACACTTTGTCCCAACAAACCTCCCAATCGATTAACTGTGGTGCACCCGGAAACGTGGCAAGCGTTCAATTTGCTGTCTTTAACAAACAAAAAAATCTGAATATGGAGAAAAGGGGCCGTCCATCAATGACGTCACGCGATTTTTGACGATTTTTGACCCCCCCTCCCCCTCGTCACACGGCGTCACAAAAAGTCAGACCCCCCCCTATCAAATATGACGTCACAAAGCTCTGCCCCCCCCCCCCCAAAATAAAACATGCTTCAAATCGCTTTAAACTATTTTCATTGTAGTGCGTATTTAATGTGGCGCTGCACTCTGATGTTGTAGGAGAAAACATTCATTAAAAAGTCTATTTAATTAAGTAGAACGTGTTGTCTATATTTATTTAAAGTTGCGCATTTTTACATGACGTCACATTTTTCAACCCCCCCCCCCTTCGTCACACATCGTCACAATGTCTGACCCCCCCCCCCCTAGGTGCGTGACGTCATTTATGGACGGCCCCAAAGGCTGTTAGAGGGAACCTCACCACAACATTACGTCTGACTGGCTGCCTTTGTATCCTTGATACTGATGTTGACCTCACAAAGCTGGTTCTCATTTTAGGCTTAGTACGCCTCGGGGTTCTTCAGACCACTCGTCTTATTGTCCAGAAATTAACCCAGATAGCATAAATCCAGTGAGAGGTTATGAGAAGGGTATAGCTGCCTGTATATCGTATACCATGTGTTGTGTGCTTAGGACTATTGATATTGTTTTGGTAACAATATCAATATTAACAAAATCAGTGTTAACGTTGTATTTATCGATCAAGGTGCTGACTTTCGCATGCTATTTTTAGAAAATGCCCAGACGTAGTCAATAGCCGTACTCCCAAGTAAAGTGTAAGCTGTATGTGACATGCTCCAAATGATGGATTTGGAGTGTAAAACCCACAGTATTAAAAAATATCTACACGGCTGATAAGGCGGCAGTTTATACAATCTCACATCGAAAATGTTTCAATCGCCCAGTGAACATTTTTCTAAAATCCTAATAATATATATGTGGTGAATCATTTTGAAGATACTCATCTGTAGTTTTGGAAAATATGGCCTAGTTTGTGGACTAAGTCAATGGGTGTGACACACACGAAAGTAAAATAATCATCGTCATCCCAGCGTGGTCGAAAACGTTTGAGTACATCCAACGCTGTGGGATATTTTTAGCATTTATTCCCTCCTAACAAGATATAACTTTGATTGCAACCTGTGTACAGCTACTGGTTTGGGACTATAACAATGCAGGATCATGAGACATGGCGGCAGCTTGTTGAAGCCTTTATCCAGCAGTGAATTGAGCATAGTTAACAATGCAGATAATGATGCCTCCATTGTAAACAGAAGCAGACATTATTTATATCGGAAATATAGTAATTGGTTGTTAATAAAGTACTTCTCCCTCTGCACTATGGGTTTTCTCCAAACTCTCTTGTTTCCTTCCACGTGTAAAGATATTAAAACAAGGAATTGGCCAAACATGCATGCATGTCAGAGGTCAAGGTCAAGAGGTCATCATGGCTGATGCCACCACACTGTGTGCCATTGCGTCCTTCCTTCTGCTGTAAAGTTGATACCTGACCCTTCAATGTCTGCTCTTACAGTACCCTACGAGACCATAAGACTCAATGCTTTCCTAGATAATAAAACGTGTTCTTACGTAAATACAACAAAGTATGAACCTTTAAAGTTACTTAAACATCCACTCACAATCAGCTTTGTATATTGATGGACATGCATATTCTCATGTTTTGTATTCTGTATAAGAATAATTCTGCAATCAGATGAAGGGAGGTTTAGTGAGTGAACACACTGTGCTATAAACCCATTCATAAGTTAAATTCCCTGCCATGGTCAATAGCTGTTGCGAGTGATATCTGAATAGTTCCCGAGCTCCCCACGCCTTCACCAACCAATGCTAACCAGCATGGTATAATATGGCCAAACACAGCCCACAACCATTAGAGCATGGGGCAGCCTTCATCCAGCATTGGATTAACACAGGGCTGCACATTTAACCATTATTTTGTATCACACCCCCGCGCAACCCACACACATATACGCGAGTCCATATGCTTTTTTAAGACTTGCCAACGGCATAGAGTTTTGGGCAAATCGAGATCAATATTCTGTCGGAGCATATGAGTCATAGGCTTGTCAGCGGCTCTTACCAATGCCACAACAGTACCCACTCCCAACCACCTCCCCAGCATAATCCACCAAGGCCCCACTTCACCAGACTCACCATCTTGAGGCCTTTCAACAGCTTGAAAACCAATTTGGATTTTTCTTCAGTGCTTTCATTTGATGTTCTCTTTTGTTGCATATCATTTCATTTTTTCTCTTTCTCTGCTTCCCTTAGTTCTGTTTACTGGAAGCGGATTGCAAAATCTATATTGGGAACGAGATTGTGTGTTTTGAAGCGCAGTGTTGAGGAACTTTTACCACACAGACTAACTGGCCCGGTAAACTCCATGGAGGGACATCGAGGCAGAGTCACAGGAGGATACATTAAAACGATTTTAATTAACTCTCTACAGTATCCACAACCTTTTCCATTCACCTGCAAGTGGCCTTCACTTAAAGAGAGTAACAAAAAATATCCCACAATGTTTGTTTTCATTTGCTACCTACATTCTTTAATTTCTGAGGATGATGAGTGAATCTTCCACTTCCAAGGATTAGTGTCCTCCTCACGCCGTGCCTAGTGTTTACTCGTGAAGATAATTTTGTTTATATTGAGGAAAAACATATCTGAGGTAATAAATGAACAAAGAACTTGGCATGAAAGCACATGTATGGGGCTATGTGGCACCATGCTAGAAACGCTTCTCGACTCAAGGCCTTGTTCTCCATCTTTTTAAATCGTAAATGCTTATTACAGAATGACTCACATTGGCAGCTGCGTCATGAAATAAATATGAAGTTTATATATATTTTATGCTGAAAAGAATAAAAATTGTTGGAGTGATTTGGCATGGGTGTTGTGACACACTTAAGGTACTCTGGCCATCGTTACATAAGCTTAGCAAAGTCATGGGCACGAATAATTCAGCTACACCACGTAGAACACGTTTTACCATCATCATTCAGGTTCCCATCACTGTAAGGCACTGATACACAATATACATTCACAGACCTTTGTCAATCCATTGCTGGATGAAGATTTTGCTTTTACCTTTTGCCATACTTCACCACGCTGGTCAGTGCGGATTAGTGAAGGGCAGGGGCCCATGATTGCTTCAGATATCATTTGCACACTGCTGTTAGCCATGTCTTGGAATTTAATTAAGGCAGCTGAGTTGAGAGCGCTTTGCTTTATCCCCAATACACAACACACATTTTCTTTGGGTCTTTCGGTAAAGTCACGTAGATAGGTTCAAATAAAAAAAGTGTTTTTTGTTTATGTTATTGTTTTATTGTTTATTTTATTTTTATTAATTTGAACCTATCTACGTGACTTTACCGAAAGACCCAGAGAAAATGTGTGTTGTGTATTGGGGAGCGTAGGTAAAGCAAAGTGCTCTGAACTCAGCTGCCAAGTGTTTCTTGTTTATTTTATTTTTATTAATTTGAACCGATCTACGTGACCCAAAGAATATGATTTCCTGCAGTCACAAAAGCTTTAAGTCAAGACAATACACGTTATTATTTGCCTTCCCTCTCTCCATCTGCTCCGAGATATTGTTTGAAGTGTTCCACCTTTGTATTGTTTTTTGCATCTCAAGGCAGTGTATGTTAATGAAGGAGGTGGGCCGTAAATGATTTTTAATCTGTGCCTCAACACCACTGCCCACGAGGTCTCTAATATGTCATTGGAAGCCAGAGCAGGTCCCCCTTGGGGTATGGAGGGGGGTGAATGAGGGGCTGATCTCATATATCGTGGATTGGAAAGTCAAATTTATTGCCTTGGCTCAGTGTCCAGCGTGCCTATTATCCAGCCTTCACGTACACAGACACATACACGTGCGTGCTCAAAATACAAATATCAAATTAGCCTTTGGGAAATGTATATATGTATACTCTTTGGTTCTTCCGCAACGGTGGTGGCGGCAGTGAGACACAAAGCTCATCACACAGCCAGAACCATCGATACATCGAGGCTAAGGGAGCAGAGGTGGCCATGTTAGTGAGATCCCAGCCCGTTAATGTAGAGGCACCTAACAGGGCAATGCGATTCAGAGGGTCGGAGATGGGCTTTGTGATGGGCTTTGTGGTTCTCTTGCATGGACGCGCTTGCCTCACAGCGCAGTTGGCAGCCTCACAGCTTGTGGTACACATAGACATGACATTAACCTGCTAATCCTCCTAATCTCCCTGCCTAATCTCTCCCATCAACATAATGCTAATCTCCCATTAACACTGCTGTTGTGCGCATATGCGGGGATGATACTCTTATGCGGCGATAGAAGCTCATTTCATGCTAATCTCTCTCCATAATCTCTCTCTCCCTAATCTCCCCCATTAACACAACTGAGGTGCTTGCGTCCGGGGATGGAATTCCTTTCCAGCTCAGACCCCGCTTGCTTTCCACATCACCACATAAATAACCTCTTGTTGTAACAGCTCTCTCCCTGGTTCAGCAGTTCCACTGCTGGATCATTTTTTTTCTGCCTGAGGACGACCGCTTGTGTTGCGATCGAAACGTCGTGATATATTATTATAATTTTTTTTACCTGTGACTTTACCGAAAGAACCAAAGCGTATGGATTCCTGCAGTCACGAATACCTCAAATCAAGTATATATGTATAGTATGTTGAACTTTTTCTCGCACCGTACGTAGCCAAGTGTGCTAATCGGAGGTGCAGGGTATGGGCAAGTGCTGTTAGTGAGCTCCGCTCAACGCTGGTATGGTGCATTAGGGGTATGCGTGGACCTAACAGAGAGGCCAGGATTGGATACCAATTGCTAATGGTGTTATCTCTGACCAGGGATTACACTCAAATCGCCGAGTATGCAACACGGCAGAAACCACTGCACCACCACTCTCCACGTGCACATACGCACGCACATGCTATTTTAAAACAAACTATACACACGAAATAGGATTAAACATATTCAGGGTGTACTCTTACACAGAGAGGTAAATAATACTATGGCATATGATCTCTTAAGATTCTACTGGTGGTACTGAATGCACGTAATAAAGCAACTTAGAGACAGTAGTAGTCTATGGAGCCTGACGAGAGACACCCGCACAATCACGAGATACTTGCAAAAGACAGTAATGAAAGTAGATTGCTGGCATTTCTCAAGAGTCTTCTCTGTATTTTTGGGTTTTTCTACAAGCAATCCAGTTTTTGCCTATAAATATAAACACACTTGAAAATAAATTGGCCAAACATCTCAAAGTGCCAAGAGACCTATTGAGGCTTTTCTGGGTAAACAAATGTGTTTTCATTACCACTACCAGATCATGTATATATCAACACTGTACAGGCTGTAGTGCAGTAAATATTGGAAACAATCTTTAAATTATTTTCGAGCAAAATAATTTATTCGGCTGAGAATATGTACTCGAGAAAGCAAAAACATGTTTGTACCATATCCTTTGATGGAATTGCACACGTGAAAATAAACAAAGCTGGCATGCAAAGGGCATTTGTCAACTTGGTTTAGAAGAACCACTGGATGGAAAAATAAACCTGATCGGGTATACATGTTGACCCCTGTTGAGTGACTGACATACACGTGGGGCGTGCCATTGTCCGAATTTTTCATGGGCCTGCCCCTAGCCTAGTTGAGAACCTGGAATGTTGTGATGATTCAAGCTTCAGGTTTATGTTGTTGAACCTGGTGTGACCTCAAGAGACTAGAATAATTTTACTCGCAAGCGTGACCTGGGGCATTAGTCTACCGGTAAGGGGAAATAGTTGCTATTATAATCCCAATCTTGATTTGAAGCTTTCGTGACTGCAGGAATCCATACTCTTTGGTTCTTTCGGTGAAGTCACGTAGGTAGAAAATAAAACAAAATATGTTTTTATTTAAATAAAATAAAATTGTATTTTATTTTAGATTATAATCCCAATTGAGTATTTTTTTGTTATTTGGCAAATTTGGACCCTGACATCGGCACACAGTGGCCTACTCTTGCGCATGCCATGAAGGGATCTTTAACATCCACTGTGAAGCATACATCGTGTGGTATTATCACGGTTATTAAACCCCCAGTGATATAATGGGAGCGGCTACTAGACTCGAACCACGATCCTCTGAAACAAGTAGTGAACACGCTACCGCGAGGCCATGCCACTGTCTCATGTGAAGAGATATCCGTGAGTTGTACGTTTTTTTTAAGGGGTTTCTTTAAAAAAATACCCTCTCACACGCGTGCGTTTCTCTGGTTATTGCAGTTTCTTCCCACGTGGTACTGTCCAAACATCCCAATGCAAACTCTCATGAAAATTTGTCTTGTGACTCTTGTCTATCTGGGGCATTAATTCCACATTTAAGTCCTTGTAAAAGAAGATGCGTTTAAAACTGTTTATATTGGGTCACAAGACTAAATATAAATTTGGTAAAATATATTTCTTGTCGTGATTCTTCTCATACTTGGAATAATATTTAATCTCTCTTACATTTAAAACTATTACTTTCCAGTCAGTGTCTTAATTGCAATTAGATTAATGTATTGCCCTGAATGTGTTTTTAGACTCTATATGATACAGATAAAATGTATCTTATTGAAAGTAATATTTTCTAAATTGTTGAATGTTCCGCCTCGTTATGTGTTTTGTGATTTTGTTTTGACTTTTAGTATACACGTGCATCATGCTGCTTTGTGACCCAGATGAAAAGAGAAGTTTAGACTCAATGGGCTCTCGTGGGGTTTAAATTAAGGTTCATGATGGTGATGTGTCATCACCATGACCATCAAGTGGTGAACACGCTACTGTACGTTATGATGTACCATCATCACCATCGGTGCTAAACAAGTCATTGGCCAAACCTTCTCCTCACGCAACAAATTTTAGTTCTAGATTGCTTCAATATTTTTTTGGTGCTTTAAAAACAAGACAATTGTACCGCTCCTCGTACAGATCACAAGCTTCGTTGGTGATCGAAGCTGAACTGAAAATGCAAAGGGGCATGAAAAGCATACAGCCGCTCGCTTCACTTCACTCACCAAGATATGAGAGAGAGAAGTACACGGATCACGGAACAAACATGAGCGGGAAACATCGAGCCATTAAGAATAGCAAGTGGACTTGTGCAGAACAAATGGATACAAAAGGACAATGACTGAAAGACAAAAAGCTCACGGTGGGGGTGGGGGGAAGATGTAGACAGAGCAACAAAATACAAAACGACTTAAATGTCAAGGTAAATCGATCATCAATGCCAATTCAGTTGCTGCAATCACACCTCACAGTTGCATGTCTTCCTTCTCTTAGATCATGCAGCTGGTAGCAAAGTCAAGACCAGTCCTTCAAGGCCTGGTTTTGTTGTTGTTGCAGTATTCCACCATCAGACTTCAGGTCTCTCTGTTGGCTGCCAATCCACAGTTGCCAATACAATGTCTGTCTCAGTAATCAATCTGCCTTCTTCCGTCCTTGCACGTGCCCCACACCCAATCGCAAACAACCCTCTCCTCGTTTACATCCACAACGCTGTGTTGTTGTTGTTGCCAAACCTTCTTGGCGCTTTCCACATCCTGCCACGCAGTTCTGCTGCTGCTGGTTTTAATCAGGCAATCAGCAATCAAGAGCCGACGGCATCTGCAGCTGTGCGTGCCCGATTCAGTCCTTGAAGAAGCTCCCAGCACGTCGACCGAAACGTTGGACATCACGCCGAAAAATGTAGAACTTGTATTAAAAGGCCAGAAGGTGTTCCACTGGGTTTGTCATAGTCCACATGGGGTGTCATTCATGTGTGCTGCGTTTACCACCTTTTACTCCGTCTCAGTGGATGATTCGCAGACTGTTTTTTGGCCCAATCCCACCTTTTGCAATTCATCAATAGTCGATCCTACCGTGCATCTGGGGATCAGGGACAAACAGTTACAAAGGAGTGGACGCGGCTCCCCATCGGGAAAGGCTTTGACATCAATATGATAAGCCTATCGAAAGATCGGGGTCTGCCTGCTCATCCGTGACATTGGTCAGTAACACGGAATCCAAACCGAGTACGAAGTCAGCACATTAAAGAACGCGTGTCAAGCCTCAGAAGCTGAAGTGACTCTTCAATGCCCCAGCCGAGGTTACAGTTAACAAAGCTACATCATTATCACGCCAAGTCTCTCAGATGCCCAAGACCCACCATGATTTTTGGACATTCTGCCGTGTCTACCCAGTCCACGGGTTTAGACTAAAATAAGCTTGGACAAGTGGCCACCATCATAACAGGTGATATAGGCTGCAGAGCTATGTGTGAAGCAAATAGCAGTGTCGCAAAATACATTGTTCTGTTGTACGTAGCAGCTCCCGCATGTATGCTCCCCGCCTTCATAACCCACACTGACCAGCCTGGTGAAGTATTGTCAAATAACCCCCATTATGTATAAGGGGAGGGGAGGCCCTCATCCAGCAGTGGATTGACAAAAAGGCGGTATGAATAAATGTACAATCTTTTATTATTTGTGGTCTTCTGGACTGGCTTACTTTGTAACTTTCTTGACTTTCTCCATGTGTCAATCCACTGCTTGGGTGAGGTTCTAAACACGTCACCACAATGGTCACGAAGTTGTTTTGACAATATTTCACCACGCTGGTGAAGGTGTAGGGAGTACAGAACAACAATGGATGTTGCTGCACTTGTTCTGTCCACAACGTTTACAACTCCCTTTGTTGTTGTGCACCAGTGTGGTTTGCTCATCTAAATAGCATCCAGGCTCAGCCGTGTTTTAGCGCTTGAGGTCTGTGATCTGTGCAGAGCTCCTCATGTAAATGTCGCCATGGAAATGAGATCTGATGCAAATGGGCTTGTGAAAGGAGGACGCACCCCGAGGGATGGAGGAGAATAGATTGACAGGGCCTGTATGCTCTTTACGAAATTGCAGTCCTGGAGCGATGATTGAGATCAGCACAAGATTACACTCCAACTCGAATTTTAACAATAACAATGAGCTAATTAATAACAAAAAACGCCGAGTAACTTTCTTTGTATTGACTATTTTACATAATGAGTAGTTCATATGGGCAAAAGGTGTTTCATTTAATTACATTTCAAATGAAATGTTTACATGCCAGGTTAGTCCACTTGGATGTGCTGTAAAGTCTTATCCGGATGGTTCCACAGCCTACACATTATAGGGTGCAGATCACATATATACTGGAACATTTCTGCAAATGTGAGATTGTTCTGATTGCACTTACTGGCTACAGAACAGAAAATTCACGCGCACAAAATGCAGCAACTGCCTGTCCTGGATTCGATATTTGGAGCCACAAGACCAAGCCAAGGCCAAGGCTGGATCCTCTCGGCTAAGATCAGTGTCAAAGCCGGTCCCTCTAAGCCAAGACTTTGGACTGAGGTCACACCCCTGAAGACCAGAGAAAACATCCACAAGCCACCCCCAAGGCTGAGACCCAAGACTGGCAGCTCATAGTGTTTGGCGCCTCGGTGGCGAGATGATCACTACCTTTCCTGGTATACAGGAGGGTGTGGGTTCGATACCGACCCTGGGGTCGCGTGGATTTTTCTCCGGGACCTCCAGTTTTTGCCTTGACATTCAGAATCATGCGTTTAGAGTTTTTGGCTGCTATACATTTCCACATGATAAGCCGCTATGATTTTGGGCCAGGTCGCTTCTGATAAAGAGCTATATAGCTCAGTGGGCCTTGCCTGGTAAAATAAAAATTGTTTAGTTTTTTGTTTAGTTTCGTGACCTTTTGCAAATGACCACACAACTAATCACATGCAGTGGGCAGACTTGTCGCATGCGCCGCTGATATGATGACCTCAGGTGGGATTTGTCGGGGCGAAGTTGTGCTGTGAACCTACATTTTGCAGGTTACGGCCTCGTTTGCACCCACAAATAAAATCGTCGTCCCTCCTCCCCTGCTGCCCCTACTGGTGGCAGCTCAGACAAAGAAGTTGCCGATGTAAATGAAAACGGTGTTGGTTCACCCGAATATTTTTTCCCCCAGAAAAAAATGAATATTTGTTCCCACCATTGAACATTTGTTCTCACCTACTTATTTGTACGTCTGGGTTAGGGGTTATGGTTGCGTACATTGTTTAGGACGAATTTGGGACTAAGCAGAAGTTATTAAAGAAATAACACGATACTGTATTATCAAACTTCGCAACTGGTTCACAATTACATTTGGATTTTTTTTTACAATTGTGGTTTTACAAAAAATTGCATGGATGTAAATTCATATGCAAAAATAATATAGTACTTTCTTAACAAAAAATTAATAGGGACAAATATTCATAAGGTGAGACGATATTCCTGAATATTGTTTATTAGAAGGTTGGCACAGTGGTAACACTTGTGTCTCACAGCAAGAATGGTCCGAGCTGGATTCTCGAGTCAGGCTCCAAGTGTTTATGGTCTCCCCCCAGTTCTACGTCGGTTTTCTTTGGGTTCCCAGGTTTCTTCCCAAAGCTTTAAACATTCAAAGTAACCGTTTTTGCCCATACATACCAAATTACCTGCAATTAATCATTTGGGATTATACAGAGCAATTTCACCCCCTCCTGACATATAGTCTCGAGACTCAGCGAGGCGTTCTTGGGTAAACAAGCTGAATAATAAAAACTTAATGTAATACGAGAACAATATTTGTTTCTGGGGTAACTAATATTCGTGAAAGAAGTGGTGGGGGGGGGGGGGGGGTCGCCGATTTATCTTCTCTGACAGCTGTAACAGCATTTTGTGAGGGCCTGGTAAGCCATGGAGCATTCAGAACTTGTATTTGGTGGGCAGCTCAGAGAGTGACGACGCCGTGTGTGATGATAGCCGTGGCCACATGTGCCAGCCTCCTGCGCCCTGCCATCGTGTCCTGATGCAGCATCTCACTGGCTTTGGTTTGGCAAGAATTTGCACATCACACCCAGAGAAAGCACCGACAGGCATGTGAATCCTGTCAGGCGGAACCAAACCCTTGCCAACACATGCACAGATCACTCTCACCACGCCCACTTTAAGAATAATAATGATGCTCTTTATTTATAGGGTGCCTTGCATACAACAAGTTAAGACATGTTGGAAAAATACGAATGAAATAATACAATTACATAGAAGAAGGAACAATTAATAAAACAGTAAAATTAGCATAATATGCCACGATTAAATCACAAAGCAAAATGTCTGGACATTGGTCTTAAGCCTTGATTTAAAGAGTAGCCACTGTGACAGTGCCACTAACATTATCGGCTCCCCACACTTGGAGCTGGAATGCATCTACTTTACACTTAACAGCTGATCCATCACGTTCAGTTCTCAATGGCCTAATGGATTAGACTGCTGGGACATTATTCATACACGTGTTTTTGAATTGTACTTTACATTGTACATAAATCTTAAATTGTTTCCTCATTACATTTTCAAATTGCATTACATGTTTTACATTGATTTACTTTATTTGTTTAAGTCTGCATTTTGTACAGCCACACATTTCTTGTTGCACAGGTCTCCTATTGAAAAGGGTTCGTTTTAGTCTTAACGAGCTCTTAATGAGCTCTCAATCCAATGCTTGATGAACGCCTCAAGTCGTCGCCGTTCTTCACTATCCCACTATTCAACAACCCCACCCAGCACCGGCTCGCGAGCTGATTTCATCACTCCACCTGTGGTGGGCGTCTTCAATGGGCTGTCATCTGCGATACATATTTTTTTGCAATTTAGAGTAAGTTGCTGCAATGATGTCGCTGTTCACGATTAAAAATTCCGTGTTATAATTTCTAACAATATTGTACCACAGCGGTTTGATGAATTGTCACGATTCGCGGTCATGAGTAATTTCTTTATTTATGGTAATTCTTAAAAATGCTTATTTGTATTGTCTCGTGAGCTTTGTAAAACAAATTCAGCTTAACTCCATTCGTATAAATATAGCATTATCATATTATTAATTGTAAATAATTTAATACACACAATTCAATCCATGTATTGTGGGTATAAGAATCAACTTTAATTGATAAGTCAATATATTGTTGCATACAAATTGAAGCAGTATGCCATTGCACACCATAGAGACAATCATAACAACTGCCATACACCACAAAGTGGCAAGTGACAGGTGGTGCATCTGCCATATCACTTCGGTGCCTGTGCATTTTGGGACCACGTGAAATGTCGAATGCTTGCTGGTAGGAAGTCACGGGACAGACCCAGGTGTAATGAGTTTTGTGACTGAGATGATTGGCCGATGCACCACGTGGGCCTCTGCACGTTGCCACCCTTTTGTTTTATTTCTTCGGTGTCACTACCATGCAGACCAGATAAGTAGCGTTGGGGACGCCGGAGGAGGGCTAGCCCCCCCCCCACCCAACCTGCTGAAGGCTCAACCCTCACTGCTAAATTCTGATATTCAAGTAAAAAGAATGTTGGCCCAAAAATGTGTCCAATTAAGCGATGGGCATTACAGCTGTTGCTCTATACACAAGGGGCGAGGGCTGGAGCAGAATGCATGATAGAGCCGTTCGCATGATTACGCATTCTGTTTGAGGTTTAACATTTGTTTAAAGTTTGTTTAACATTGACTGTGCTGTGCCTCCCCTAAGTATGCCCCCCCGCCCCCCAATTAAACACGGTCATGTCACAGGGTTGACACGGACACACATGCATTACTCAGACACACATAAATTACTCAAGATACACATATGTAGTGACATAGAATTGGTCACTATGGCGCGTAGCGCTGGTTACTGGTAGAGAGAGAGAGATCGTGGATGTAATAGCCCGGTCTACCAGCAGGGCATGTGAAGTGTGCCCTGGAGCGCGTCGCGCCTGTTGCTGGCAGTGAAGGGCATTTGAGGATACAGAGGCCAGTCTGCCAGTAGGGCACGTGATAGGCACGGATGTAGGGTAAAGGTGACAGAGGGGACACGTGGGGCAGAGCCCAGAACCTTCTGGTAGTTTCCAGAAGGGAGCGTGGCCGAGGGCGGAGCCAGGCCACGCTTAGGAGGATAAAAGGGAGGCCCCGACGCTGGGTCGGGGCTGCTGCGGTTTGGGAATGGAGCCGTCGTCCACGAAGTCTTCGTCCACCTCGTCGGTGTTGGATCAGTGTGCCGGCTGTCCTGACCTGTGTATAGTTATCCCCTGTACTGTGGAAAGTGTAGAATAAACGTGTATGCCTCCTACGTGTGTCTCTGAGTGACCCACTACACATACATTACTCAGACACGCATACATAACTCATGGACTGGCATGCCAATTACTGTCTCACAGCAGTTTGGCACAAGAGGCTGTTTTGATCTGTCACGTGATTATCTTTTATAATGATGTACATAAAATATGCCATCGTTGTCACTGTAGACCTTTAAATGAATGCAGGTGCGTCGGCAATTTTGATTGGAATCTAAAATTTTCAAAGAAAAAGTAATATTTCGGTTACTTAGTTGTCGCTGGTAAGCGGCAATAATCAAACAATCCACAAACACTCCGAGGATTATGCCCAACGGGAGGAAATGGTCGATTCAGAATTACAAATGACCAAAGCAATAAGTATTCCGCGCACAGCTCTGCCAATTCAAATGATCTGCCACAGCCGATCCTTATAATGCTTTTCCTATATCCAGAACGTTGACGTGTTTCTTTATTATAGCACGTGTGTGTGTACTGGTGTATGAATGTGTGCACGTGTGCACGTGTGCAGGTGCATCCTTGACAGAAGCACCAATTTTGTAATGGAGCGGTTGTGCGGTGTGTTGACGCAACCACCATACTCTACAATAAAAGTGGAACGCAGTTCCATTCCAGGCCGCTTACAACACTAGAACCTGGCCTTGACCACCTTTAGGCTGACTCAGACTTAAATTAGTACTTGGTGCGGTGTGATAAAAATCAGCGATGGAGAGACAAAGGTGGCTGAGTCTCATACTGGCTCCGCAACCCTCTCTATTGTGATGCTGACCTTAATAGGTGCTCGCTAAAAGCACTTGTGTGGGAATTGTCAATGCTAAACGGGGAAGAGTTGTTGGCACATATACATATGTATTCAAAGTTAACAATTATTTAATTTAACTATATATTTTTGTCTATTCACTGCTGGCTAAAGGTCTCCCAAAGCTGCACTGGTCAGATATCACTGCTCAATGCACTAACAACTGTAACATCGTACCCATTGCAATAATCAATACATATACGTATAACTGCAATATCATTATTTCTGCACATGCTTGCTTGTGCAATATTACGTCATGCATGCATAGTACACTCTATTTGAACAGATACTCTCATGTCGGCTTTATAACATGTAGCAGGCTATGGTAAGTCCCTGCAGAACTTACTAGGATATTGCGAGAACTTAATTGCAGACTCCATGCAAACTGACTTGGTATTGTGCTCGGTATGCAACAGAAACCCAGCCTACATTCACACACAAACACATATAGAGGGATGTGTACGTGCATGACTATTAATGGACCTGGAATGTCTGCGATGGCCACAGGCAACCATCTATTCTGTTCCCAGCACGGGGGGTGATATCAGAGCAAGCCCAAAGGCATCCACGGGGTATTAAAGGAGTCGTGGTCTCCCCCAGCCAATATGCGATGGGAGCGATGGTGCTATCGACATCGGCAAAACTCAGGTCTGCTCCATAATATAAATGGATAGGACAACCAACTTGCTTGCACGCCCGCTTAAGGAAAAAAATGTCCCCATGATGCCCATCTTACTCAACTAAAACTCAAGTAAACTATGTTTTATTTGACCAGGTAAGGCCCACTGAGCTATATAGCTCTTTTTCAGAATCGACCTGGCCACAAATAATAGCCCAACGAAGTGGCTTATCGTGTCGAAACTTAAAATGGCTACATACTCTAAACGCATGTTTATAAATGTAGAGGGAAAAACCGGGGGACTTGGAGAATAAGCCACGTGGCCACGTGACCACGGGGAGAACATGCAAACTCCAAATATATAGACGTCAGGGTCAGGATCAAAGCCACACCTCTTGTATACCAGGCGAGGTAGTTAACATCTCGCCATTGCAGCGCCCCTTGCCAATGACCAAATTGTCCAGAATGCAGCTGATCCCATCAGATCGTGGGAGGTAAGCAGGGTTCAACCTGAATCGGTTACCAACGTTGGGTAAAAGTCAGGTGACTGGCATTGTGGTCAGTGGATTGACAAAACGGGCTGCACATGTACGTGATGATTGTCTACACAAAGCCACCCAATCATGCCCGGAAAGCTGCACCGTCTGTGTCCGCAGACATTGCTTCAATTATAATAATCAGCCTTGGAACATGGTGATGCTTTGGAAACAAAAATACTGGCTGGAAGATTGCATTTGCACATCCTCTTTGTCAATATAATTCTGGATGAGTTTAACCACGTAGGCTTTCGCGACCAATATTATCTATAATCAAGGTTTTTTTTTGTCAGATCGCGTAAATATAAATGTGTTGTTAACACCACCACGTGCCGACAGTCAATTTATAAGGTTAGTCACGTAAATAAAACGTGCCGATTAGTTACTACTTCTGGATGAGGGCCTTGCCATGGCCGTGCTGATCATGGGTGGTTATTTGACCATACCTCACCGTGATGGTCAACGCGGGTTCGTAATAGTGGACAGCATACACATGGTAACATCGTACAGCAAGTACAATAGCATTTGCTGCACTGCCCTCTGCTGTACGCAACAGCAGTCTATAACAACCTGTGTTATGCATGGCAAATGAAATAAGCAATGTCTCCCCGTAAAAATAATAACATATTAACACTACTCAGCAGCCAAAACGGCTTTCTGGGAGTGAAACATTTCAGCAGTATTTGTTTCAAGACAAGTAAACCCTGAAGCGGTTTCAACATACAGCGTCTCATAAGCAGAATTAGCTTTGCTTGAATCTTCTTCTTTCGTACGGCTGATGTAGCTGCAGAGCAACAACAACAACAACAATTTCACATTCATGGTGGTCAAGCCAGACAACCGTGTCAGGAGCAGCCGAGTTGTATCGCTGTGATTGTCTCCCCTTGTGTTGTTTATCTGGAGTCGGGGAGATCGACGATCGATGTTCGGTCGCCACGTTGACGGCGTTCGTCTTGATTTCTCACTTAACAGAGTGGGGCCGTGTGAAGGCTGTCATCTTTTGAAATGCCCATCTTACAGGCAATGACCCTCTTTTTACGATATAGGTCTGAGTTTGACACCAAATTATATAATACATAACTCACAATAAACATTTGCAGCAATGTGGAGAAAATATACAACAATACATAAGCAGACAATATGTTTCGTTGTATGTATGGCTGTCGCTCATCCAAGCACAATGTAGCTACACGTTTGGTTGTAAACAATGTGAGGTTGGGAGACAGCCTAAGTTTAAAGGCTTGCATGTAGTGGTGTTCCAGACCTGTAATCCAGGGATGTTGAAACACAATTTGGAAGTTATGCAAGAGTCGCCACGTTGACGGCGTTCGTCTTGATTTCTCACTTAACAGAGTGGGGCCGTGTGAAGGCTGTCATCTTTTGAAATGCCCATCTTACAGGCAATGACCCTCTTTTTACGATATAGGTCTGAGTTTGACACCAAATTATATAATACATAACTCACAATAAACATTTGCAGCAATGTGGAGAAAATATACAACAATACATAAGCAGACAATATGTTTCGTTGTATGTATGGCTGTCGCTCATCCAAGCACAATGTAGCTACACGTTTGGTTGTAAACAATGTGAGGTTGGGAGACATCCTAAGTTTAAAGGCTTGCATGTAGTGGTGTTCCAGACCTGTAATCCAGGGATGTAGAAACACAATTTGGAAGTTATGCAAGAGTTGAGCCTTTTTTGCTTGAAATAGACACTTTCAGGGCAACGAAGCAATCCCTACAAGAATGTACAGACAACAGATTGCTCATATATTTGTGCAAATGTAGCCTCCATCTCTGGCTCCTCCTGCTTCAACCTTCTTTGTCTCCAGCTCCTTCTCCACCTTTGTCTCTCCTCCTCTTCCCTGTTTATTCTGCTCCGCTGCCCTTAATGTCTGGAACGTCCTTTCCCCAGGGATCCGTGCTGGCGACTTCCTTCCCTGATCAGGTCCAGGCTTCAGACTGTCCCCTTTCACCTCTGCCTATGACTCACTGCCTATTTCTCTCTTCAGCATCAACATGCCCACTGTTTCTGTACAGCGTCTTGAGATGCAGTCGCATGTAGACACTACTGTTAATACAACCGCATTGTATCTTATTGTATTCTTTTTTATTTGTGTTTTTTTCCAGGCAGCATTGTATTCCTGCCATTGAGCAAAATTCCCAAGAGAAATTGGTCAAACAATAAATTTCAGGATCCTCCTAAAAAATATCGTATCAAAGCTCGGCAAGCCTTTCTCAGGTCAATATATAAAGTACTGTAAATTATATTATTATTGTATGTCAGACCCATGATTTAAAAAAAAACCACAATAGCATGGGCTAATTTTTGATCACCAGCTATCAAAATTAAACGCGATCATAATCTATGAATGGATGCTGGCAGAGTGGCATTGGAGATATTTTAATAAACAAATATTAATTTACATTTGTTTGACCAGACATTACCAAGGCTGGCTGCAGGAGGGAGGTTGTCTATATAGGACTCTGCCACTACTCCGTCTCTCTGTTGTAATATTATACAATGATTATGATAGTTTTTTTAAGT